>NC_041393.1:473032294-473048275 GCF_002162155.2 Triticum dicoccoides | reverse complement strand
ACACGCAAAAGTTAGAGCATCTCCAACAGCCGCGCTAAACAAGTGCCGCGCCGTAAATTTGGCCATTTTAGCGCACGCGCTACCCGGCGGGTGGCTTCAGCGTGCACGCAATAACCGCGCGCGCGGTATAAAGAGTTGGGCGTGCGGTCGGATTCGCTATCTCGCGCGGTGTATTTGGGGCGTCCGCTTCCGCGCGCGGCACACTCGAGCGCTCGCGCCGCACTCTCTCCTCTCCGCCTCCTACGCCCCGCGCGCGCCGGCGCCGGCGCCAGCGAACTGCACACATGGACGCACGCGCCGGCACCCCGCTCACCCCATCCTATAGCCGCGACCCCTCCACCGCCGCCGCCGCCGCCGCAAACCCTAGCGCGGGGGGCGTTGGCCTCGCCTCCGCCGGAGCTCCGCCGACCACCGGCCTCGCGCGCGGCCTCTTCATGCCGTCGCGGATGACCTCGGCGGCCGGTGGCGTCGCGCCGGCGCCGGCCCGAGCCGCCGCTCTCTCCTCGAAGCTCCCCAATGCAGCGCGGCCAAAGAAGGGCAAGACATCGGCGAAGAAGAACAAGGCGGAGGACGGCGGAAGAATCGTCTTCCGAAGATGAGGACGAAGACGAGGAAGAGGATTGATGTGTCTTTCGTTTGTGTCTTGAACTTGGTTTGCATTTTGAACTTTGTTGGATGAACTTGTGGGCATGAACTTTTATTCATCAACTTGTTTGTGTGAAATTTTATATGTCATGTTCATTGCATTTTGAATGTTTTAAATTCATTTTGTGTTCAAAATGCCATATATGCAATGCCCCGGCGAGTCGCGCGCGCTGCGCTTTTTACGCGCTGCTGGAGCGGCGCGCGCGCTGCATTTTAGCGCGGCTGTTGGAGCCAGCGCTGGCGACCGTGCAAAACCAGCCGAACGGCACGCGGCAAACTAGTTTTTAGCGCGCGGTGCGAAACGTGGCTGTTGGAGATGCTCTTAGAATTTAAGGTGGGAAAAGGTGTTTCTAGGGCAAACCAGGAGAGGAAGTTATCGTCTTGCTTGTATCAGACCTTGACATATCCCAATGTCGTCTTTGATTAGTATGTTTTCGGAGGTGCATGATTAGGGAAAACATGTGAATTGGGCATCATGGCATAAGTCTGGTAATATTTGAAAATACAAGATTAGTTTGATTGCACTAAAGGACATGACAGTCAGTTTGTAATGTTAAGTTTGCTATTTTAGTTTATGATTATTATTGCAATATATATGTACTTTAGTCATCACACTAGCAAAATGCATTTTTCCTTTGATTATACCACTTTGAATATAATGTTAAGTTTTCTATTTAGTTTATGATAATTATTGCACTATATATGTACTTTTGGTTGGTGCATTTTTGATATTATGTACATACAGTCGCTTGAAGTTCTTCAGTTAATCGGTTCAGTTTTGAGATGTTTGCATGTGATCTCTCATTTAGCACGAGAGGCGATTGGCAGGTGCTATACATTTTGTGTACTCTTGGATGAAAGGAGGCACTTGACATCACCCCTTAGAGCAACTCTAGCAGAGTTGTCATATTGGCTAGATCGTTATAAAAACTGCTACTTTGGCAATCAAGCCTAGAAAAAACGGTCAAGCAGAGTCGCCATAGCAGCCTCCTCTTGCACAATTTCTGGAACGCGCTCCAATTGAAGCCCGTGAGCCTTCATATTTGGTGGTTGGGGCGTTGGTATGGAGAACATTCCAAACACAACCACCCGGGGGAGTTTCAGCTTGTTTTCTTTCTCCCGCGCCAGTCCCGTCAATAGTGCAGTCTTGTTTACACATGTCCCTTCCACTCTTACTAATGACACAACCGCTATTCCACCATGAAGAACGTTCATTAATGGGCCGCACGCGTTTCGCACTCGTGCAAATTTCACCTCCGTTTTTCGTTGGAGCGCATCTGTTCGTAAGCATATAAGCCGGCCCATCCCTGCACGCCGCCGCTGCCACTCCTCGTCCATCTTTCTCGTTCTCCGGCGAGCACCCATCTTCCTCTTCGCTGCCTCCACTTTAGCCGCCATATTCTCCTTCATTGTTAGACTCACTCCCCATCGGCCATATCGCGGCGGCCGACCCCTCCACGTGGTCCTTTCCCTGGAGACCAGATAAGACCTCGCCGAGAGGGAGTTCTAGGACAGAGCTTGGGACTTCTCCTAGCGGGTCGAGGAGGACGCGCTTCCATAAGGTTGAATCAGCTGTGGGGCCGTACCCCCTCCCTGCCGCCCACCGCCATCTTGCCCACAAAAAGGGCGTGGCCTTTGCATAAATGGATGTCGCGCTGACGCAACGCTTCAAAGCCGTCGCCTGGAGCCACCCCCAATTGTTGTTCGATGAGATGGGGAAGAAGTAGTTCTTGTTAAGCCAATGACAAACATATCCCACACGAAGGAACATTTTGGAAATTCTGTTATGGCGATTCTATGTTTGTGCGTTGCCTCTGCAGCCTCCAAAATATTATGGAGCGCGCTTCATGCATATTATGGAGGTCGTGGATGTTAGAATACATATGTGTAGTTAGAGATAAAGAAAGATAAAGATAGAATTAGTTTAAACATATTGTGTTTAGTCTTGTACTCCAAGTCTCTTCCCTCAAGATGTACTCTATATATACCCCTATGAGGGTCAGATCAATAGAACAACAATATTCAGTCATCCTACAATTTTCCACATAGTATTAGAGCGGTTAGTATCACGACGCCGATCCTAGGTTTTCTTCACCACTTCCGCAGCGCGCCGCCCTCGGGGAGATTAATCTTCTCTCCCCGGGGGCGCGGCACCCGATCCCAATAAAGATTGGATCGGTTTTGTAGTTTAGATATTAGATCGATCCCATAGGTTTCCAATTTCCCATGTTCTCATATCCATCCAGTAGATCAGTATTGTTCTTAGCCACAAATAAACCTGACGACCTTCTGTCCGGTGAAAACCAGTGCAGATCAATCCTTGACGGTGAGCCACTAAGGCGACACATGCAGTCGCCTCTCCATCGGGAGATAGCATGTGCCGGCCGCGCATCCACGGTGCCCGAAAGAAATTGACGACACCAACCGCAGGCTACGTAGCTTGCATCAGCATGAGACGACCACGACGCGAACCAGCCAACAGCGGACAAGATCATGTCCGTCCCGATCACGGGAGGGCGGGCTCTCGCATGCGGATCCCCGGCCGACACCTCCAGCGCGTGTCTCCACATGTCTGCAGTCCCATCGACTAGCACGACCTCCAGGGACGGCCTCGCACACGCCCGTCAAGCAGCAGCGCTCCTTCGGCATCAACATGAGACACCTCGTCGCATCTACTCCAACAATGATGTCCACACGCCGCGGAGATGGCTATGCGTGGAGCCCTTCTCGGCTACGAGCCAGATCGAACAGCAGGCGTGGCGAGCCTGCCGCAGATCGGAGGCAAATACACACACGCGCAGATCTTCATCAACAGGTGCAGACGCATGCGATCCATGGACTTGGGCGAGCGGCTTCAGCTGCCTTCGATCCAGACGACAGAGGCGCAACACGGCGAGCGGCCAGTTTCAGGATCCATGCAAGGTTAGGCCTCATGCACATGTATGAGTTCATGACGTTCTCGTGCAGCTAGCACCACATGCATGGGCATATATGCGTCGATCGGCGTCAGCACCAGACTCCAGCAAGAGGCTACGTGGCACGACGCGTCATGTCTCGGATTACAGGAGGGCACTTCATCTGCGTCATCAGTCACCGGCGCACGAACGACCTACACCGAGCCATCTGCACCTACCTGCGGGCATGTCTACAACGTCTCCTGCATCGCTGACCTGAGCGCCCGAGATCATCTACACCGAGCCGACACATCAACCTAGACCGAGCGATCTGCACCAATGTTCATCGACCCGAGCCAAACGATATTGAGCTGTACGACTACGCCGGGCTACAAGCCAACATACTTCTTCAGCATGGTACGACATCGACACACCGTCGCTGCGGAGGGACGCCTTCAAGCAACGCATCATCGTTGACACGCTGCTGCAACGTCATCCCGACACTTCATCGCCAAGGTCTTCATCAACGTGGTCTTCACCAACATCTTCGTCAACACACCGCCGCTGCCTTGTCCACAAGATGGACACCTAGCGTTCTCTGACAGACTTTTCTGCAAGACGCGACCTCGACAACGGCAATGACCGCGTCACGACGACGGAATCGACCGCGTCATCCACGACGGCACGACTGCATCGACATGGTATCACTACAGTGACGACCCCACACGGCCACACGGTTCTGGCAAAACCGATGTGTGCTCGATGGGCTTCCTCCGGTCTTGGCAAAACCGGTGGACTCATCGCCGACGGCATCCTCTGACATCCGCAAAGTGCACCGTCCACGTCTGCAGCTCTGTCATAGCGCTTTTTTTTGCGCCTCCAACTTTGTGCGGCTTCATCATCCACGACGACTCCTACATCGACCACGACTACTTCGACCACGGCTACATCACGATCGGTGACCTCGACATCGACCACACGACTAGTCTACAGCAACACATCGGTAACAACTACAGTCAATAGCGTCCGCGTCGTCACCAGCGACGCCACTCCCGCTATGACTGCGGGATGGAATAGAGGAGAAGGCAGGAAGGCACCAAAAAGGGATGCAGTCACCACCCTAAGTGCCGACCCATCGGAGACGCAGTTGATGATGACGCAGCGGAGGAGAAGGCGACAGAAGCGCAAAACTTCAAATTCAGTCGCAATCGTCCGTTTCACTCTCGCTACGACTGAGGGGGAATGTTAGAATACATATGTGTAGTTAGAGATAAGGAAAGATAAAGATAGAATTAGTTTAAACATATTGTGTTTAGTCTTGTACTCCAAGTCTCTTCCCTCATGATGTACTCTATATATACCCCTATGAGGGTCAGATCAATAGAACAACAATATTCAGCCATCCTACAATTTTCCATAGTGGATACCCCGAATACTGCGTGTGTAGACTGAAAAGTGAACCAAGTAATACAAAGGAGTTTGAACTAGTTGAAAGTATACTATACTGGTAATTGTTGATGGTGGAACCTGAGCAGTAGAGATCAGAGCGAGTATTTTTGCTGGGGCAGTACAGATGCAAGTGAATACTTTCCTAGGCAATCTACGTACGTACGTACTGTATATGAGATCTTGAAATGAATGCTGGGAAAATGAAACATTGCTTTAAGCAGAGCATGCGGGCGCAGTGATGAGGCTTTCCGTGTACCATTAATAACCACTCTTTGAACTGAAGGAACATCATCTGGGGCTGGGCCGGACAGCAGAAGCTACCGAATGCATGGACTTCTGTAACCAAAGGTGGGCTGGTTAATAACGGCTGCTGGTCGGTGGCATGATTATGTCGCTGTCACCTGATAAAAGGGCTCCTCAATGGATTGCTCTTCCCGGCTGTCGCTTTTGTTCAGCTGAGTGTTGAAAGATGGCCTAGCCGCCCAAATCATCACAGATGTATCCCGCTGCGCAGTTAACAACGACTTGCGGTCGCAGACATGCATGTGGCCTCGAATCGATCGATGGATGGACTGGACGCGTGCTCGAGCCTGGTCTGGGTCATCTAGCCCGCCTGCCAACACGCATGGTCCAGCAGCGATCTAGTCAGGCGAGCTGCAGCGGTTGCTGATCTCGACCAAAGGCGTCCAGGAGCGTGCATGCCTACCCTACTAGCATCGTGCGACAGACAGGTAGGAGCATGGATCTTGGACATGTTTTGTACTACAAGAAGCTGCAGTGCCAGGGCACGCCACAGTTAGCTCTTCTTTTTTTAAGAAAAGGAGAATTACTGTATCAGAGTGATGCATGAAGCCCCACTCCGCAGGTAAATCGACTCCACCAAGGCCGGTGTTTTTGTAGTATACAAACTCATATTTACAGATTTAGAAAACGATTAAACTTTTCACATGTACATGTGGATGTCTTCTGCAATGGACCTCAGTTCATTGCTTCTTGTTGAAATTCATTTGCAAGAAGCAAAGAGCCCAGCAAAAGTCACAATCCTATGAAGAATTGACATGTCTACGGCTTGTTTGCAATGCACAATTTCATACGGCTGTATACTGGTGACAAGTCATTGCCCGAGAGATGTGCCGAAGTCTACAGCCGGACCCGGCAAATCCGCCCTCCTAAGAGCATCTCCAATAGCATGTTTATATGGATGTCTATACTCGTTTTTCACGACGTGAGCCCAAAACAGGCGTCCAACAGCTTGTCTATATGGTTGTTCAAATATACACATCCTCTAAATCGACCTCGACAATGTCCACACCTGGACAATGTGAAGGCGTTGTCTAAACTCAGTTGTAGTCATGATTTCTTCCTCTCCCCAGCAACGGCCCACCTGTCATGGTCCCTGTATATAGACGTTCTGATGCAAAACTGAATGTGTATACGAGGGAATCTTTTTAGACCATTGTCTATATGAATATATAGACATCCAAATATACACATGCTATTGGAGATGCTCTAAACATCCGCGGATGTGGCCGGATCCATCCACGCACGTTGACCGGTCACCCCTTAAATGTCCGCATCGTAGGTACCTCATTAGCAGATTGACACAATGTCGTGCAACATAACTCACGTACTACATTTCGATCACACACATAGCATACGGCTACTTCATTATACATGTCATCGGATTACAAAAAATTGATACGTTTCTACTTCATCACACATACCATCGGAATATCGACAATTTGCATGTTCTAAAATACTAGAGCTATGGAGAAAGTTCACTCATGGCTGCCCTTTACCCTTGCCACCTTTATCGCGGAAGTAGCGGTCGAACATGCAAAATGAATAGAATTGGATCTGCTCACTGCCGGCTGTCCGGCCAGTCACCAGCCTTGCCCTCCTCCTCTTTGGGAGGGCAGCCCGGCGATAGCACGGGCCTCCTAGTTTAGTTCCTTTCCGAGGGCATAGACCATCTAGGCTTGCCTCTTTGCGAGGATGCGGCCTCAGAGTGCATCCTCGATGTGCGACCCAACATGTGATTCTGCCTCCACTGTTTGTCGCGCTCTGTTCCTCACCCGACAGGCATGCCACGCCTCGGCGCAGTCATGGTTGGGCCATCGTCCGGTGTTTATCTCGGACTCGGAGCCCAACGTCAAGGAGTCGATGTTCCATTGCAAGGGTTGCATCAGCAACCCGGTGACGTTCGACGAAGACATGCGCCTCGAGCTACCGGTGCGGCCGGATCCAAGCGCCTCTTGCACAAACACAATGGACTCCTGCCGGATCGACTCTGCCCATGGTCGGGCGGATTCTCCCTGGAGTGGCGGAGAGCTAAGCGGACGACCATCTCCTCCTCGTCCCTGCATGGGAAGATGTCCCAGTCGACGAATTCGGAGGGCCAGAGTCGGATCCACTTCTCGACATGGCGGAGGAGGTCGGAGATCGCCGAAGAGGAGCTGAGTTAGGACGGAGCGACACGGGCTCGAAGTGGGGTGGAGCGGCAAGTGGCTAGGGTTTCTTCCAGATGTCGATAGTTAGGGATGTTTGTACGGTCGGGATGTACCAGCGTTGGTCAGATTCGATGTGGCAGATACGCCTAGCTGCGTCCAGGCCTCCCCATATCCGTCCCAGATATGAGCTGGATATGAGGGGTGTCGGTCAGCCCAGACATATATGGTCGATACGAGGGGTATGGTTGGGTCGCGATTTTTTAACGAACCGTCCTATATGGACAATAAAGGGGTCCATGAGGCAGCACAAGGTTGTGGAGGAGCAACTCCACCTGGTTGCTACAATGTGTACATCACAAGTGTTGAATGAACTACTTCAACGTGATGTGCTGGACATTGCTCTAGGGGCAGAGGTAGGGCTGATATGCCAGCAGGAGTTCAATCCAGAACTCCTAGAGCACAAGATCTACTACAAGATCTTAGATAAAAACACCAAGTTCTATTATTATAAGTAGTGGGGGTACATAGTCTGGGGTACAAAGTAGAAGTGAGGACCATTATTTATATGGCTTTGAAAAGCCATCACATACTCCTACTTATAGTTGGAACACTCTAGAAAACATTATTTAGAATTCACCATTCTACTCACAGCTACTTATAACTAGAGAACTCTAGAAACAACCCGTAGGGTAAAGAAAAGAAAAGAAATACTACACTAGAGTGGAAGTATCTAGAAGTAGCCAAACAGATCTGGCATGTGTTTTTTTCTTTCTTCTTCTTCTTTTTCTAATCCACCCAATAGTGTAGTATCAAGCTTTAAATGGTTCACCAACTTCGGGGAGATAAGATTGTCGCAACTGCAACTATCAATCACTAATTTCGATACCTTGCCATTCACCGTGCATTTGAATATTTTCTTCCGTTGTGTGTCGCCAGGTTGTGTTGTGGAGCATAGGAGACACTGAGTCATACATACCACCTCTTCACCTTCTTCTTGACAAACCTCTTGTCCCTCTACATCTTCAGATTCGTATTCTTCCTCATCGTCTTCGCCATCATGGATAGTTGTGTTAACAAATCTTCTTAGTGGGCAACCGCTGGATATGTGTCCCTTTTTACCACATTTATAGCACTTTGGGCCTTCATTTGCCTTACCCTTGCCTCTAGTTTGCTTCGGGATGGGTCGTTTTTCCTTTGGTGGAGCGGTCTTTTCTTCTTCTCTATTAGTGTGATCCTTTGAAAAGCCTTCGGTATGAGGATATGGAGGATATGGAGCCTTAGTTGTCTTTCTTGTCCTCATAAACCTCTCGGCCTTTAATGCTAGGGCTTGTGCTTGATTAATGGGTCTGATTTGTTGCATCATCAATCGATCTTGAATAGCATCATTAGACCATTGATGTACCTTGCAACTTGTTGATCTTCAGTTTCAGTAAGATTGCACCTCACTTGTAGCCTTAGAAACTCCTCCATGTAATCTGAAACGGGCCTATTTCCTTGGGCACAATTTTGGAATTGGATAAATAGGATCTGATCATAATCAGCGAGTAAAAATCTCCCTTTCAAAAGACTTTTCATTTGCCGCCAAGTTCTCACACGAGGTTCTCCTCTCAGCCTGCGTTCTTCTTGAACGTGATGCCACCATGCACTGGCTCCTCCTTTCAGCTTGTACGTGACCAAAGGAACTCTACGGTCTTCTGGAACCTCCATGATCTCAAAGAAAGTCTCCACTTCATATAACCAATCATGGCACCCTTCAATATCAATATTTTCATTAAAAGTTGGGACTCGGCTTTCACCTTGTATGTGTCCCTTGGCTAT
This sequence comes from Triticum dicoccoides, assembly GCF_002162155.2. Lineage (NCBI taxonomy): Eukaryota > Viridiplantae > Streptophyta > Magnoliopsida > Poales > Poaceae > Triticum > Triticum dicoccoides. The sequence continues at coordinate 473,039,019 of NC_041393.1, read as the reverse complement.
GTAGGGTTGGGTACTCTTTGGTAAGCATAGAGATTAGGTTCTTCAAGGGCATCATCATATTCTTCACCTTTAGAAACTTCAACATAAATTGGTCTTCTTGAAGTATGTTGAACAACACGTTGATGTGGCGGTCTTGCTCCAAGATTACCTCTCCTTCTTCTTTGTTGAGCATCTCCTTCTTTCTTTAGATGAATCTCCATTGGCAATAGGGGGGCAACCTTTCTTATCATCTCAACCAGCTGGTCAAATCTTCGGTTAAGATCTTCACGCAACTCTTTGATTTGTTGTTCTACAACATCCATCCTCTTCTCCAATTGCTCCATTGCTGCAGCTCGCTCTCAAAGAGAACCACAAGAACTAGTATGGATCAACGGAGCTCTGCTACCATCTGAAGCAGCACAAGGTTGTGGAGGAGCAACTTCACCTGGCTTTTACAATGTGTACAACACAAGTGTTAAGAAACTACTTCAACATGTTGCGCTAGATATTGCTCTAGGGGTGGAGGTAGGGCTGATATACCAGCAGCAGTTCAATCCAAAACTCCTAGCACAAGATCTACTACAAGATCTTAGATAAGAACACCAAGTTCTATTATTATAGGTAGTGGGGGTACATAGTCCGGGGTACAAAGTAGAGGTGAAGACCTCTATCTATAGGGCTTTCAGAAGTCTTCACATACTTCTACTTATAGCTGGAACACTCTAGAAAACATTATTTAGGATTCATCATTCTACTCACAGCTACTTATAACTAAATAACTCTAGAAACAGCAAGTAGGGTAAACAAAAGAAAAGAAATACTACACTAGAGTGGAAGTATCTAGAAGTAGCCAAATAGATATGGCATGTGTTTTTTCTTTCTTCTTTTTTTTCTCATCTATTATTCCTCATCAGTCCGGCTGTAGATGATTCAAGTGAAAAGTAATATGCACACGCTGTACCAGATGGAGATGCCCAAATTGATGTGCCATTATTTGACAGCATGCGGCAATTTTTTGACAACATGCGAGATGCCATGGCAACAGGCAATGTGGGCTGACTACATCGCAAGGGAATGAACCATATGTAATAAATCTAGAATAATTTGGTTTGTGCTACAACTAGTTATACTCAATTAAATTAAATGGATTTGTGATCAAGTGTCACTTAACATTGCACTAGTACTAGCACATCTGCCCAGGGGCACATACACACAAAAGTTAGCCCAACACCTTAGCACTAGATAATTTGCTACGTACCATTAACATTGCATTAGTAGTACCACAAGTGTGTTTAGAACCGCATACAAAACCAACCCTTGTAATTGACGCAAAAATCTTCTCCAAGGGGCATATTTCTTCTTAACTGGCCATTTCACAAGGTGTACTGAATGTTTCTTCTTAACCAGCCATTTCACTGGTGTTGTGAATTTTTCTTCTTAACCAGCCAAGCCGCAATGCGCTACTGGAAAAAGAGAGGAAGACTTCTCTGTTGCCCTTGTTATCCATGAAGAGGTCAGCTGCTTTTAGTATATCTTCCATTTGCAACTCCGGCAATCCTTCAAGCGCAGCAATGCATTTTGGTATGCCATAGGGATCCTCCAAGTTCCTCTCTTCAATGGCAGCAAACGGAACTCTCTTTTTTCTTCTATTGAGGCTCGAGTACCTCTTCTGGAAATCATCAGTTTGTTCCAGTTTTAGAGTCCCACCATCAGCAGGTCGCTTTACAAGGGGCTCTGTATGTTTTTCAATCGGATCAGGAATTTGATCAGGAAACAAAACATTGGCGGTTTCAGATGATTTTGGAAGTTGCGCCAGTTTCGGAGTGCCACCATCGTCACGTGTCTTTACAAGGGACTCTGTAGGTTTTTCAATCAGACCAAGAGTTGGATCAGGCAACAAACCATTGGCAGATTCAGATGACTTTGGCAGTTGTTCCAGTTTAGGAGTCCCACCACCATCACGTGTTTTTACAAGGGGCTCTGTAGGTTTTCCAACGGGATCAAGACTTTGATCTGGCAACAAACCATTGGCAATTTCAGATGATTTTGCCAGTTCATCATAGGCCTCGAGTATCTCCGCCAAGGCTTCTTCAAGACCCTTCGCATGTCTTACCGGGAATCGTTTCTCTCGAGCTTGATTTACCAAGTCACTCTTCACCTCTTCTGTAAATGGCAAGAGATCTTGCAAGGCTACATGAGCACTGTAGAAGATATTCATTCATTAGCAACCATGCATTACTTATACTTCAACCTACAAAAGATGTCGAAGACAGCAATGGCAACAAACCAATATCGTATCCAGACGAAATGGTTACATGGTTTTAAAGCAATTAAAGAAATGCTTCACGTAGAAAGCACCTTATATGCTACAGCAACCGACTGAATCAAACAGATTGAGTAATTTAGTTATTCTATTAGCACCAAAATAAAAATAAAAATTGAAAGTAATAGCAGGAAGCAACGGAAAACAACAAGGTGGTGAAGGTCCTAGGACCAGAGGATCCGAAGATCAAAGAAAAAAGAAAAAAAAACAGCCAAAAGCTGCAGCACAACACTCCATACAATCCATACTAGACAGCAGAGCTCCGACTCCGACGGTGAACTAGTAAGGAAAACTAGGCACGGGTGGCGTCACGAAGGATCACCGAACGAACCACATTACCTACCAGAATTTAAATAGAACAAAATAATCAACATTTTTAGTTAAGTTTGCTGCACAGGCTAGGATACAATACAACTAAAAAAGTTCTCATTTTTACTATTTGAAAGATTAAAGGCCGTAGGAGTGGTCAAGAGTACTTATGAATAATCAAAAAGACTAATCAAATTAGAAATCAAGAGTGTGAACTTTGGAAATCAACTAAAGTAAAATTACTATACTTTCATCTTTCGCTCTATGAATAATTATACCCCCTAGACTGACCTTGCACAACAATGTGCAAGCTTAGATCATTGGTGGAGCCAATACTCGCACGACTTAAACTTGTACACCATATGGATATTTAGTATAGACATAAGGGCAGATGAAGTAACACTCTGGTAAAACAAAATAGGAAGAATGAAAACTGAAAAGTCTAAATTAGAATGAAATGATCGCTCCGCCTTCTGATCACAGTGTGGTGGTGGAGGCCTTAGATATACTGTACTCATCTATTTTTCCATCTTTCAAGAATTAGTACGTAAAAATCCATCTTCCCAAAAAATAAGAAATATATTCTCACTATAGCAGACGTACTAATGTTCCCAAAGATAGTTAACTACTTATGACAGACGGCGTGCCTCGACACAGATGAACTTAGCGAGGTAATAAATTGGGGATAAATAACTAAATATCTACAAGAAAGTTTTAGTGTCTCCTGTGCGTGATCTCAACTAATTAGTTTTTGTGCAGGTGCTAGATGATTCTCAGAACATGCGCGGTACAAAAAAAAAACAAGTATGAAGTGGTGCATCTATCAAGAGCACGGAGCCATGTGGCATTTGTGTATCCGATAAGTCATCCACGGTGATAACTGGCAGTTAGAACACAGTTAAACATGGCGAGTTAAGGAGCTGGCAAGTGGTAACTGATGAGCAAGAGGACGGTCCTACATATCTTTGGCGCCGAAGAAGACTACGAAGAACTTGCGCGGAGAAGGCTGCAGCTTCCAATCCTCCGGCCTGCACACCTGCATAAGACAAGAAGCATTAGCCCCCAAGACTGAAGCACACGGTCAGTGTCATCGACATATCAAGATTCAGGCGTTCCCCTCTTTTTGAAAAAAAAAGGCAGGCAGAGTTGTGGCCAAGAAAGAAGCAGAGAGGGAGGGAACTGGCTAGCTATGGGGGAAGAAAACCCTAGGTAGAAGGCATGGCAGGGGTGTAGGCTGGACCTTGGCTGGCCAGTAAGGGTAGCCCTTGACCTTGGCGAGGACGAGGTCCCCGAGCTGCGGGTCTCTGGTCCATTTGCTGCCTGGGGCGACCCGCTTTGCGGCGGGATCCATTCGGCGGCGAGGCCCTAGGAGACCTTCTTCTCCAGCGTCCGCCCGCACCCCGTTGAATCCAGTCGGCGTAGGCCGGGGCGACGGCGTAACCCTAACAGGCGAGGGGAAGGCGAAACTCCCAGAGCCGCACGAAGAACCCAAGCCCCGGGAGCGGGTGTTTTGGATCGAGCGAGGCGTTTTGCCTCCCAGTATCATCTGCACCTGCACTTAATAAAAAAATCAAAACAAGTACTAGAAAAATTCAAAAAAAATCTTTTTTTTCCTGGTAGATAATTTGGTGTGTGATCCGCTCTAAATTTCAAATTATTTGGACGACTGAGTAGCTTTTGGAAAAAAAGACAAATTTAGGGTCTGTTAAATAGTGTACTATTCATGTATTGTTCTGACTTTTTTTTTGCTGAGAGCTACTTAAATGTTCAAATGCTCTGAAATTTGGAACGCACCTCACGCACCAAATAATCTAGGGTTTTTTGAATTTTTTTATGAATTGTTTCTTGAGCAGGTGCAGATGAGCCCGAGCTCAGAATTGGATATTCGTTTTGGATCATAGTAAATTTATTTTACGGTTTGTCTAATTCACATATACTAGTAGGTAGATGTTTTTAAGAATGTCATATCTAACCTCCCAATATATAATGCAGCAATAAGAAACAAAAAAATTTAGGACAAAAAATAAATAAACCACAAACAGATTGGACATCAGTTTAGATGTGACATAACTATGTCACATCTAGATGTGTCCTAAACATACCCCTTTTTTTACACAGTACAGACGCAAACGCTCATATACATATACGCGCATACACTTATCCCTATAAACACGCATGTACACCCTATCCCTATGAGCACCTTCGAGAGACTGAGTCGGCATATCATCTTAAGATTTACGAAGTCACCGTAGGCGTCTCGTCGTCGATGGGAACATCTCCTTCCACTGAAAGCGTATTGCCGCAAAATCGTGAAATAAATTCAGGAATAATGCGCGCACCAGGACTTGGGATACCACTGTCCCTCTAACCATCCAACCACATATTGGTTCGCATTTTGGGTCATACTTCTGCTTCGATTATTATTTGGTTGATTGGCTCGTCCCTCCAAACTTCGGGCCAGGGCCCATCTTTCATTGAAGACTAATTTTCTTAAAGGAAATTTCCTCAAAAGAAAGAAGACTAGCTTTTTTAAGAAAAAATAAAAAATACTAGCTACACAGAGAGAGGTTGGGTTTCTGTACAGAGGTATGTCAACTACCATCGGTCTGCAATCACACGCCACCGGAAAAATTCTGCATAGAGAGGTTTTCGGCTACTGCTAGTGCTTCACGACACACTATATGATGCGGAGCATCCCTCAACTATCCGCACCGACACTCCATCACCACCGCAAACACCAAGAGGACAAATGACAAGAGCCCGCGCACGCGCCATTGAGAACGAGGTGAACTCTTTCCTCTTCGAACATCATTCGAATTCACATGAGAATCGGGGCCTACCTCAAATAGAAACGTTGTGCCTTGTTAGGTACCAAGGAGATGACCGGGAGGACGCGAGGACGGAGATTCAACCAACCATGGAGAAGGAAGAGCAGCGAGGGAACGAGAAGAACGGAGCAACGGAGGGCACGGACCACTCCGGTTGCCCGGCCACCAAAGGACCCGGGTGCCCGGCCACCTCCAACCACCAAGGCCGCGGCCTCCCTGGCTGGCCCGGGTGCCCGGTCCTCTCCCGCCGGGTGCCTGGCCCTCCTGGCCCAGCCTCCAGCCGCACCCCCGGGTGCCCGGGCCTTGGCCCCCTGGGTGCCCGGCCCATCCCAGCCGGCCTCCTAGCGTAGCCCCGGGTGCCCGGCCACCTCCCAGCCGGCCCCTGTCCAGGCCGGGTGCCCGGCCCCTCTCGCCCCGGGTGCCCGGCCGAACTGGGTGACCCCCTCTGACCGGTCCGGGTGCCCGGTCCCTTGGCCCCGGGTGCCCGGTCCCTTGGCCCCGGGTGCCCGGACACCTCCGGAACTGCCCGTGTGCTTTTGGCCTTTTGGCCCATGTACCCCCCTCTCTCACACACACTTCGTCCCTAGGCTTTATATATCCATCCCCTAGCTCATTTGGAAGGATAGCAAAGATTAGACTAAACATTGTGAGCCTTTGCTCCTTGTATCCCCTCCTCTTAGGAGATCAAGCCCCCGCCTAGGGAAGAATCCATTGGATTGTCAAGGCCTCCTATTGGAGAAGATCGTCAAGACCTCACATAGTGGGAAGAATTTACCAAGTGCTACTCTCCTTGTATTGATCTTGTAATCTTGTGGATCTCATGTATGCTACTCTAGTGGATGTGATATTTGGGTTTGTTTGAGAGTTTTGTTCTTGGTGTTCTTGAGTGTTTTCCTCATTTTCCCCCTCCAAGTGTGAAAAGATCCTTCCTAGGGTTTGACCCTACAACATCTTGGTATCATGAGCAAGGTTTATTCACATCTTGGAGTCCCATCCCCCCATTTGCTAGCTTGATTTTGTTGTTTTTCGTCCAAATCCGAAAATCCCCACAAAAATAGCCCCCAAAATTTTTCTTGCAATTTGTTGGATCTTGTGAGATTTGGTTGTTTTGGTCCATGGATTTGATGTTTGGCAAGTGGATCTAGCCCCTCCCAACAATCCCCACCCTTCCCACCACGAAATTCGCGGAATTTTGCGTTTTCCCCAATTTTTCCGCCCTTCCCGAAGAACACCGGGTGCCCGCACCTCGAACCCCCGGGCACCCGCACCGCGCCCAGCCACCCCCG
>NC_041393.1:473010649-473031928 GCF_002162155.2 Triticum dicoccoides | reverse complement strand
GCCCACTTCCAACACCGTTTTGGCCATAATTTCCACCTCCCAAGTCCGGTTTTCGTGTTCTTTAGCTCGTTTAGAAGCTCTTGACATCCCCCATCCACTCATCCCACTACCACCACCATTAACCCCCATCCAAAAAATCATCACAAAAACACCAACCTTCCGCATTTGCCCGATTTTGTGTTGACATTTCCGTTTCCTAAGGTGTTTCGGCTACTTAGGAGCGTGTGACATCTTCGTCACCATCATCGACTCGGAGTCATCTTCATCGCTAACCGTAAGAAAGGACGGTAACCTCGACGACACTTACTCCTTACCTTACTTTTGCATTGATAGCCTGAGCCACTTTGCGTCGCTTACCCATTGAGACTAGCAAGTTGAGAATTGTCGGGCCACGCTTTTTGTGCACCGTAGTGATCGTGTTATCATCTTAGTGCCATAAGTCTCTCCCGTGCATATCATACATACTTGCCTCATATCATACTCGGCTCGAGCATCAAGCATAAAAAAAGAGAGAAGAAAATCTTTTAAGCAAAAGAGGAGAAACAAAGAGCTTGTAAGCAATAGAGTTGAGCCATTTGCATACCTATATCATCTTGGTCATTGCATCTATACCATAGTTGGGATTGAAGACGGCACGGTTCTCTCATAGGTAGGTGCACAAGCGTATCTTGCCCATTTGAGCAATCGAGCTAGTGTCTCTCGAGCATTCGCACAACAAGAGCATTTTCTGTGGTTGCACATTTTGAGCTCACCCCTTGGTTGTGCGGATCCCATCTATCTTCCGTGCGTGTGTACCTAGTGATACCTTTGGGTTTGATCTATTTGCTTTACTTGCATTTTTGTGAACCTTCTCAACCTTATCGATATCTTGACTAACATTTGCTTGAAATTTTTGCCACCATCCTAACCGAGCTACTCCATAAGCCTCTTACTTGTAGGTGTGAGAAACAAACCCGGTTCCAATTCTCCTATTGTGGCATTACATTGAGTGACACTTGTTACATCTTTAATCCTCGGAGAAGGTAACTTTGGTATTGTTCTCTCACTTTCCTACTCACCCCGCTTGGTTAGGATGGATAGGCCAAGCTCGTCGTCGAACCCACTTTTCGAGGAGCAAGGTGATGATTCCGGCTTTGTCTCCAAGAACCACTTCATCACGAAACGAGTGCTACATCAAGAGAAGCTCCCCAAGCTCAAGTCCGCGACTTCCACGAGCTACTACGACCTCGACACCGACCACGAGATTCCTTTCTATGGGACTCAAGACCCCGAGGAGTATCTCGAGTGGGAGTGCAAGATGGACGACTACCTCAAGCTACATCAAGTCCATTCCGAAGACCAAGTGAAGCGTGCCTCAAGTACCTTCCACGATTACGCATCGACATGGTGGCTTCATACACCTTCGACGACCTTCATCACGAGTTGGCCCAAGATGAAGAAAGCTATGCGGCGAGCGTTTTTGCCTTCCACCTACACGGAACATCTTCAACGCCAATTGGAGGACACCATACAAGGATCCAAGTCCCTCGACGAGTACTTCCTCGAGATGAAGACAGCCTTGCGACGAGCCGGTGTGGACAACCCCATTTGGATGAAGTTCTACTTCATGATGGGATTGAACAACGACATCTCCAAGATTATCTTCCTCGAGAACTACAAGTCCCTCGACAACAACTACATTGGTGCTCTCAAGGCGGAATAAGAACTTATGAAGGCCAAGACTTCTCCACCCCAAGCACACTTATCGAAGACCAACCTCAAGGACGGAGAGCGTGAGGCTAGTACCACCACGTTGTCCAAGACCGACAAGCTCCAAGACTACGCTCCCAAGTTCGACTCCACCGCCATCCCTCTTTGCAGCATTGATGACGCCGAGTCTACTTCGACTCTTTTTCAAGACGGTGCGGCGACGAGTACAACTATGGAGACCCTCAAGGAGCAAGCTTTAAAGGCGAGCGACACGGTGGCAAGCAAGGATGATGCTTCCATCTTTGGAGGCAAGAGTGATGATGTGCCATCTTCGGCCTTCATCCACGGCAACAATGGCGAGAAGGTTGAGCATGGGACTATCCTTTCAACCAAGGCGGCGATAAACGTTGAGCATGGAGACATTGGCACCAACATCTCTCCGACACCCACATATGAAGAGATGCCCCAAATCCCATGTGAGGAGAGCCACTACCACATGAGTGACATGAGTGACTCCACCATATGTGACTTGGAGTATATTTCCTATGAGAGGATGAGTGTGACCACCACTAGCCCCACACATGAGAGCATGCCACACACCCTATGTGAGGTTGAGAGCCATTTGAGTGACTCCACCAACCATACGAGTGAGAGCATCCAAGAGGGAGTGAGTGAGCCACAACACTTAGTGAGTGAGGTAGTTGAGAGGGCACGTGAGGCCACTATGATTTCTCACGACTTAACCTCTACTCCGAGTGTGTTTTCTTCTTTGGTGCTAGGTCTCCTACATGACGACATGCCTATCATCGACGAGTCCATCCCTCCAATGGAGACAACGATGGCCATGGTGGATGATGATGCCCCCCCCACATGGTTCCATCAAGATGAAGATAACAACGAGTGGATCTTCGACACCTCACCTACAACACATGAGCGACGCTTCAAAGGTAACATAGGTGATGGTGCTTCTCTTGTCCCACTAGTGGACTGATACGTCTCCGTCGTATCTACTTTTCCAAACACTTTTGCCCTTGTTTTGGACTCTAACTTGTATGATTTGAATGGAACTAACCCGGACTGACGCCGTTTTTAGCAAAATTGCCATGTTATTGTTTTATGTGCAGAAAACAAAAGTTCTCGGAATGACCTGAAACTCCACGGAATATCTTAGAATAAATAATAAAAAATCCTCGCCAAAGATGAAGACCAGGGGGGCCACACCCTGTTCACGAGGGTGGGGGGCGCACCCCTCCCCCCTGGGTGCGCCCCCTACCTCATGGGCCCCCTGGTGGCCCTCCGACGCCAACTCCAACTCCATATATTGGCTCTCGGGGAGAAAAAAATCAAAGAGAAAGTTTCATCACGTTTTACAATACGGAGCCGCCGCCAAGCCCTAATCTCTCTCGGGAGGGCTGATCTGGAGTCCGTTCGGGGCTCCGGAGAGGGGGATTCGTCGCCGTCGTCATCATCAACCATCCTCCATCACCAACTTCATGATGCTCACCACTGTGCGTGAGTAATTGTATCGTAGGCTTGCTGGATGGTGATGGGATGGATGAGATTTATCATGTAATCGAGTTAGTTTTATTAGGGTTTGATCCCTAGTATCCATTATGTTCTGAGATTGATGTTGCTATGAATTTGCTATGCTTAATGCTTGTCACTAGGGCCCGAGTGCCATGATTTCAGATCTGAACCTATTATGTTTTCATGAATATATGTGTGTTCTAGATCCTATCTTGCAAGTCTATAGTCACCTACTATGTGTTATGATCCAGCAACCCCGAAGTGACAATAATTGGGACCACTCCCGGTGATGACCATAGTTTGAGGAGTTCATGTATTCACTATGTGCTAATGCTTTGTTCCGGTTCTCTATTAAAAGGAGGCCTTAATATCCCTTAGTTTCCAATAGGATCCCGCTGCCACGGGAGGGTAGGACAAAAGATGTCATGCAAGTTCTTTTCCATAAGCATGTATGACTATATTCGGAATACATGCCTACATTACATTGATGAATTGGAGCTAGTTCTGTGTCACCCTATGTTATGACTGTTACATGATGAACCACATCCGGCATAATTATCCATCACTGATCCGGTGCCTACGAGTTTTCCATATACTGGTTTACGCTTATTTAATTTTCCATTGCTACTGTTACAATCACTACAAAAATACCAAAAACATTACTTTTGCTGTCTTTACTTTGTTACCGTTACCACCACTATCATATTACTTTACTACTAAACACTTAGCTGCAGATATTAAGTTTCCAGGTGTGGTTGAATTGACAACTCAGCTGCTAATACTTGAGAATATTCTTTGGCTCCCCTTGTGTCGAATCAACAAATTTGGCTTGAATACTCTATCGTCGAAAACTGTTGCGATCCCCTATACTTGTGGGTTATCAAGACCTTTTTCTGGGGCTGTTGCCGGGGAGCATAGCTCTATTCTTTGAGTCACTTGGGATTTATATCTGCTGGACACTATGAAGAACTTGAAAGATGATCGAACTACTATTTTGCCCTCAACTACGAGGGGAGGTAAGGGATTGCCATCTAGCCTTGCACTAGATTCTCCTTCTGTTATGAGTAAGTTTGCGACACCTAAACCTACTACTGCTATTGATTCTGATATGTCGCATGTTATTGATGATGCCACTTCTGCTATGCATGATACTTATGATGAAACTACTTCTATGCTTGATACTACTGTGCCCCTTGGTGAATTTCTAGATGAACAAATTTCTAGGAGAGAAAGAGAAATTATTGAAACTGAACACGATGATGTTAGTGATGATGAAAATATGCCTGCTATTCCCGAGGGTTATCTTTTTAATGCTGAATCTATTGAAGCTGTTCTTGCTTGCCAGGATAGTCTTGAACGTAAGAGGTTGCTAGTTAAGTGTAGTAAAGAATCTTTTAGAGATAGGATGAGACCCGACCCTGCTTTTGCTACTTCACCTATCTGTGTTCCTGATCAGGATTATTATGATTTTTCTGTTGATCCAGATATAATTACTTTGGTTGAATCTGATCCTTTTTATGGCTATGAATCTGAAACTGTTGTGGCACATCTTCGTAAGTTAGATGATATAGCTGCCCTGTTTACTAATAATGAGAGATCGTGCTACCTTTATTTACTCAAAATATTTCCGTTCTCATTAAAGGGTGTTGCTAAGAAATGGTTTAATTCTCTTGATCCTGGTTGTGTGCAAAGCCCCCAGGATATGATTTACTACTTCTCTGCTAAATATTTCCCTGCTCATAAGAAACAAGCTGCTTTGAGGGATATATATAATTTTGTGCAAATTGAAGAAGAAAGTCTCCCACAAGCTTGGGGGAGGCTTCTCAAGCTACTTAATGCTTTGCCTGATCATCCTCTTAAGAAACATATAATACTTGATATCTTTTATAATGGACTAACCGATGCTTCCAGAGATTACCTGGATAGTTGTGCTGGTTCTCTTTTCAGGGAAAGAACACCGGATGACGCTGAAATTCTATTGAATAATATGTTGGCAAATGAAAATAATTGGGCACCTCCCGAGCCAGCTCCTGAGCCAATTACTGAACCTATTCCTAAACCCACTCCGAAGAAGAGAGGTGTTCTATTTCTCAGTCCCGAAGATATGCAAGAGGCAAAGAAATCTATGAAAGAAAAAGGTATTAAAGCTGAAGATGTTAAGAATTTACCTCCTATTGAAGAAATACATGGTGTTAATTTACCGCCTGTTGAAGAAGTATATGATCTCAATTACTTATTTACTGAAGAACCTCCCGATATCCCGACACAGGTAGTAAAGGTAAACTCTCTCTATAGGTATGATAAAGCTAAAGTCCCTCCTACCAAAATTGCTAGTCAGTGATTGGATGAGTTTGATGACTTTATGTTTAAGCAAGATGAATTTAATGCTTACTTTGGTAGACAATTAAAACAGAATAACTTTATGATTAAACGCTTAAGTGATTATATGGCTGATATTAGAGGTGAACTTAAACTTGTTAGCAAACATGCTTCTATGGTTACCACTCAAGTAGAACAAGTACTTAAAGCTCAGAAAGAAGTGCTTGATGAAATGAATAGTAAGAAAAATGATTATGCTGTTATAGTGGCTACTAGAACTGGTAGAATGACTCGGGAACCTTTGTATCCTGAAGGCCACCCTAAGAGAATCGAGCAAGATTCTCAGAGAAACAATATTGATGTACCTAGTTCTTCTAAGAGGAAGAAAAAGAAAAATGATAGGACTTTGCAAACTTCTAGTGAACCTATTGCTGAACCACCTGAGAATCCAAATGACATCTCTGTTTCTGATGCTGAAACACAATCAGGTGATGAACAAGAACCTAGTGATAATGTTAATGATAATGTTCATGTTGATGCTCAACCTAGTAATGATAATGATGTAGAAGTTGAACCTGCTGTTGATCTTGATAACCCACAATCAAGGAATCAACGTTATGAAAAAAGAGATTTTGTTGCTAGGAAACACGGTAAAGAAAGGGAACCATGGGTTCAGAAACCCATGCCTTTTCCTCCTAAACCATCCAAGAAAAAGGATGATGAGGATTTTGAGCGCTTTGCTGAAATGATTAGACCCATCTTTTTGCGTATGCGATTAACTGATGTGCTCAAAACAAATCCTTATGCTAAGTATATGAAGGATATTATTACTAATAAAAGAAAGATACCTGAAGCTGAAATTTCCACCATGCTTTCTAATTACACTTTTAAGGGTGGAATACCAAAGAAACTTGGAGATCCCGGAGTGCCTACTATACCATGCTCCATTAAAAGAAGTTATGTTAAAACTGCTTTATGTGATCTTGGAGCCGGTGTTAGTGTTATGCCTCTCTCTTTATATTGTAGACTTGACTTGAATAAGTTGACACCTACTGAAATATCTTTGCAAATGGCTGATAAATCAACTGCTATACCTGTCGGTATTTGTGAGGATGTGCCTGTTGTGGTTGCAAACATTACTATTTTAACGGACTTTGTTATTCTTGATATTCCCGAGGATGATAGTATGTCTATTATTCTTGGAAGACCTTTTCTTAATACTGCAGGGGCTGTTATTGATTGCACCAAAGGCAATGTCACTTTTCATGTTAGTGGCAATGAGCACACGGTACATTTTCCGAGGAAACAACCTCAAGTTTATAGTATCAACTCTATTGGAAAAGTTTCATCGATTATATTTGGAGGTTTTGAATTTCCTCTCCCTACTGTCAAGAAAAAGTATGATATTCTTATTATTGGGGATGTCCATATCCCCGTTGAGGTAACATAATGTTATTCGAAATTTCTCCGGTTCCATGATTATCGGAATGAGTTTGTTAACAAGACTTGATCAACCTTATTAGTGGGTCCATTTTGATGATCACGAGATGGATGAAACTAGAAGCACAACCTTCTGTACCCTCTTTATATTTTCTGTTATTTAGTAGAAATAAAGTAAAATAATATTTTTCTGTCTGTCTCCTGACTTATCCGTGCAATATAAAAATATCTCGAAAATAAAAGTCCTCAGAATGCCATGCAAATTTAATATGATTTTTTCGAGAATATTTGAGGATTTACTATGCAAAAATTACCGCGGGGGGAGCTGCCACCTGGCCACGAGGGTGGAGGGTGCGCCCCCTGCCTCGTGGGCCCACGGTGGCCCTACTCCACTTATCCCTGCACCCATCTTCTTCCTCTGTCTCGCACAAACCTGAAAAACCAACTCAAGCTCGTGTTCCAGCCTCTTTTGCTGTGATTTCTGATCTCCTTGCTCAAAGCACCTCTCGCAAAACTGCTTGGGGAGATTGTTCCTTGAAATAATGAAGAGGCTTTTGAGGGGCTCGTCGAGCCGAAGCTCTAAGGAAAAACAAAAGGAAGAAGAGGAGAAGCCCAAATTTAATTTGCCTTGCACCGCGGAGGTTGCTACGTCTCGAGCTTGCGTTGGTTTTCCTCGAAGAGGAGAGGATGATGCAGCACAGTAGCGTAAGTATTTCCCTCAGTTTTTGAGAACCAAGGTATCAATCCAGTAGGAGGTCACGCGCAAGTCCCTCGTACCTGCACAAAACAATAGCTACTCGCAACCAACGCGATTAGGGGTTGTCAATCCCTTCACGGTCACTTACGAGAGTGAGATCTGATAGAGATAATATTTTTGGTATTTTTGGTATAAAGATGCAAAGTAAAAAGTAAAGGCAAAGCAAATAAATAAAGTGACGGAGATTAATATGATGAGAATAGACCCGGGGGCCATAGATTTCACTAGTGGCTTCTCTCAAGAGCATAAGTGTTCTACGGTGGGTGAACAAATTACTGTTGAGCAATTGACAAAATTGAGCATAGTTATGAGGTTATCTAGGTATGATCATGTATATAGGCATCACGTCCGAGACAAGTAGACCGAAACGATTCTGCATCTACTACTATTACTCCACTCATCGACCGCTATCCAGCATGCATCTAGAGTATTAAGTTAAAAACAGAGTAACGCCTTAAGCAAGATGACATGATGTAGAGGAATAAATTCATGCAATATGATAAATACCCCATCTTGTTATCCTCGATGGCAACAATACAATACGTGCCTTGCAACTCTTTCTGTCACTGAGTAAGGACACCACAAGATTGAACCCAAAGCCATGCACTTCTCCCATTGCAAGAACTACCAATCTAGTTGGCCAAACCAAACGGATAATTCGAAGAGACTTGCAAAGATAACTCAATCATACATAAAAGAATTCAGAGAAGATTCAAATATTATTCATAGATAAGCTGGATCATAAACCCACAATTCATCGGTCTCAACAAACACACCACAAAAAGAAGATTACATCGAATAGATCTCCACGAGAGAGGGGGAGAACATTGTATTGAGATCCAAAAAGAGAGAATAAGCCATCTAGCTACTAGCTATGGACCCGAAGGTCTGAAGTAAACTACTCACACTTCATCGGAGGGGCTATGGTGTTGATGTAGAAGCCCTCCATGGTGGATGCCCCCTCCGGCGGAGCTCCGGAACAGGCCCCAAGATGGGATCTCGTGGATACAGAAGGTTGCGGCGGTGGAATTAGGTTTTTGGCTTCTGTTCTGATCGTTCGGGGATACGTAGGTTTATATATGAGGAAGGAGTACGTCAGTGGACCTCCGAGGGGCCCACGAGGTAGGGGGCGCGCCCAGGGGGGAGGGCGCGCCCTCCACCCTCGTGACCGCCTCGTGGCTTTCTTGACGGAGGGTCCAAGTCTCCTGGGTCTTATCTGATGTGTAAATCTCATTCCCGAAGGTTTCATTCCGTTTGGACTCCATTTGATATTCTGTTTCTTCAAAATACTGAAAATGGCAAAAAACAGCAATTCTGGGCTGGGCCTCCGGTTAATAGGTTAGTCCCAAAAATAATATAAAAGTGGAAAATAAAGCCCATTATAGTCCAAAACAGTAGATAAAGTAGCATGGAGCAATCAAAAATTATAGATACGTTGGAGACGTATCAGACATCCCCAAGCTTAATTCCTGCTCGTCCTCGAGTAGGTAAATGATAAAAAGAGAATTTCTGATGCGGAGTGATACTTTGGCATAATTTCAATGTAAATATTCTTAATCATGGTATGAATATTCAGATCCGAAAGATTCAAGACAAAAGTTCATATTGACATAGCAATAATAATACTTCAAGCATACTAATCAAAGTAATCATGTCTTCTCAAAATAGCATGGCAAAAGAAAGTTCATCCCTACAAAATCATATAGTTAGGCTATGTTTCCTTTTCGTCACACAAAGATGTTCCCAACTTCTATACCCCCGATGACAAGCCAAGCAATTGTTTCATACTTAAATAATCTCAAACTTTTTCAACCTTCACGCAATACATGAGCGTGAGCCATGGATATAGCACTATGGGTGGAATAGAATATGATGATGGGGATTGTGTGGAGAAGACAAAAAAGGAGAAAGTCTCACATCAACGAGGCTAATCAATGAGCTATGGAGATGCCCATCGATTGATGTTAATGCAAGGAGTAGGGATTGCCATGCAACAGATGCACTAGAGCTATGAATGCTCAACAAAAGAAAACTAGTGGGTGTGCATCCAACTTGCTTGCTCATGAAGACCTAGGGAATTTTTGAGGAAGCCCATCGTAGGAATATACAAGCCAAGTTCTATAATGAAAAATTCCCACTAGTATGAACAAGACAACTTATGAGACTCACTATATGAAAAACATGGTGCTACTTTGAAGCACAATATATGAGACTCACTACATGAAGAACAAGGTGCTACTTTGAAGCACAAGTGTGGAAAAAGAGATAGTAGCATTGCCCTTTTTTTGGGCCTTTTTTTGGCCTTTCTCCCTTTTTTGGCAATGCTCTAATAATGATGATCATCACACTTCTATTGATTACAACATAAGGATTACAACTCGAAACTTAGAACAAGATATGACTCTATATGAATGCCTCCGGCGGTGTACCGGGATGGTGCAATGAATCAAGAGTGACATGTATGGAAAATAATGCATGGTGGCTTTGCCACAAATACGATGTTAACTACATGATCATGCAATGGCAATATGACAAAAGTAATGCATGTCACGATGATGATGGTGGAAGTTGCATGGCAATATATCTCGGAATGGCTATGGAAATGCCATGATAGGTAGGTATGGTGGCTGTTTTGAGGAAGATAATAGGAGGTTCATGTGTGATAGAGCGTATCGTATCACGGGGTTTGGATGCACCGGCGAAGTTTGCACCAACTCTCAAGGTGAGAAAGGGCAATGCACGGTACCGAAGAGGCTAGCAAAGGCGGAAAGGTGAGAGTGCATATAATCCATGGACTCAACATTAGTCAAAAGAACTCATATACTTATTGCAAAAATTTAGAAGTCATCAAAAATCAAGTACTACGCGCATGCTCCTAGGAGGATATATTGGTAGGAAAAGACCACCGGTCGTCCCCGACCGCCACTCATAAGGATGCACAAGCCAGGTACACTTCATGTTTCAAATTTGTTACACAACTTTAACCATACGTGCATGCTACGGGATTTGCTAACTTCAACAAAAGTATTTCTCAAATTCACAACTATTCAACTAGCACGACTTTGATATTATCACCTCCATATCTCAAAACAATTATCAAGCATCAAACTTATCTTAGTATTCAACGCACTCCAAAGAAAGTTTCACATATCTTGAATACCAAGTATATTAACATTAAGCAAATTACCATGCTATTAATGACTCTCAAAATAATCTAAGTGAAGCATGAGAGATCAAGTTTCTTTAAAACAAATCTACCACCATGCTCTAAAAGATTTAAGTGAAGCACTAGAGCAAAAATTATCACGCTCAAAAGATATAAGTGAAGCGCTATGAGCAAAACTATCAAGCTCAAAAGATATAAGTGAAGCACAAAGAGTATTCTAACAAATTCCAATTCATGTATGGCCCTCTCAAAATATGTGTACAGCAAGGATTATTGTGGTAAACTAAGAAGAAAATACACAAATAATACAAGATGCTCCAAGCAAAACACATATCATGTTGGTGAATAAAAATATAGCTCCAAGTAAATTACCGATGGAAGTGGACGAAAGAGGGGATGCCTTCCGGGGCATCCCCAAGCTTTGACTTTTTGGTGTCCTTGGATTATCTTGGGGTGCCATGGGCATAACCAAGCTAAGGCTCTTGCCACTCCTTGTTCCATAATCCATCAAAAGAATTCACCCAAAACTTGAAAACTTCACAACACAAAACTCAACAGAAATCTCATGAGCTCCGTTAGAGAAAGAAAACAAAAGACTACTTCAAGTTACTGTAATGAACTCATTCTTTATTTATATTGGTGTTAAACCTACTGTATTCCAACTTCTCTATGGATCATAAACTATCTTACTAGCCATAGATTCGTCAAAATAAGCAAACAACACACGAAAAACAGAATCTGTCAAAAACAGAACAGTCTGTAGCAATCTGTAACTAACGCAAACTTCTGGAACCGTAAAAATTCTACCAAAATAGGAAGTCCTGGAAAATTTGTTTATTGATCATAAGAAAAAAGAATAAACACAAAATCACGTTCCTGTGATTTATCATAACTAAATTCGTGCGTGCAAAGTTTCTATTTTTCAGCAGAATCAAATCAACTATCATCGTAGGTTATCCTATAGGTCCTACTTGGCACAAACACTAATTAAAACATAAAACCACATCCAAACATAAGGTAGATGGATTATTTATTCCTAAACAGAAGCAAAAACAAAAAACACAAAAAAAATTGGGTTGCCTCCCAACAAGCGCTATCGTTTAACGCCCTTAGCTAGGCATAAAAGCAAGGATAGATTTAGGTATTGCCATCTTTAATTTTTAGTTTTTTAGCGGAGTCATGCTCGAATCCGGGGGGTTCTTTCCGCTTCCCTTCATACTCGGAAATTTTGAGATCTAAAGAATCCAACCGCTTATTACAAAGAGTAATCAACATATTCATGCGGTGAAGATTTCCACTAACACTTTTAAGAGGCTCAAGAGACTTTTGTTAAATTTTTGTTACTTCGAAAATCTTCCCAAACACTTGGGTTTCTTCTTGGGTAGGATGAGATCCTCCCTTTTGGGGTAGTGTTCCCACTATTCCCTTTATAATTTCATGCGCAATACTGGGATCAATCTCAATGAAATTTCCCTTGGCGATGCAATCCAAGAGTTGTCTATGTGCCATATTTAACCCAACATAAAAATTGCGAAGAAGAATTCTAAAGTTCACCTCTAGGGTGCACTTATGATAAGATTCCATCATCCTATACCAAGCATCTTTTAAGTTTTCTCCTTGCCTTTGCTTGAAGTGTAGAACTTCAAACTCGGGAGACATAGGAACGGATAAGGAATTAGACATGATGACAAGCAAGCAAACTAACACACGAGCAAACAAAAGGCAAAGGGAAAAAGAGGAGGAGATTGGGAAAGAGAGGGCGAATAAAACGGCAAGGGTGAAGTGGGGGAGAGGAAAACGAGAGGCAAATGGCAAATAATGTAATGCGATAGTAGGGATTGTGATGGGTACTTGGTATGTTGACTTTTGTGTAAGCCTCCCCGGCAACGGCGCCAGAAATCCTTCTTGCTACGTCTCGAGCTTGCGTTGGTTTCCCCCGAAGAGGAGAGGATGATGCAGCACAGTAGCGTAAGTATTTCCCTCAGTTTTTGAGAACCAAGGTATCAATCCAGTAGGAGGTCACGCGCAAGTCCCTCGTACCTGCACAAAACGATAGCTACTCGCAACCAACACTATTAGGGGTTGTCAATCCCTTCACGGTCACTTACGAGAGTGAGATCTGGTAGAGATAATATTTTTGGTATTTTTGGTATAAAGATGCAAAGTAAAAAGTAAAGGCAAAGCAAATAAATAAAGTGATGGAGATTAATATGATGAGAATAGACCCGGGGGCCATAGATTTCACTAGTGGCTTCTCTCAAGAGCATAAGTATTCTACGGTGGGTGAACAAATTACTGTTGAGCAATTGACAGAATTGAGCATAGTTATGAGGTTATCTAGGTATGAACATGTATATAGGCATCACATCTGAGACAAGTAGACCGAAACGATACTGCATCTACTACTATTACTCCACTCATCGACCGCTATCCAGCATGCATCTAGAGTATTAAGTTAAAAACAGAGTAACGCCTTAAGCAAGATGACATGATGTAGAGGAATAAATTCATGCAATATGATAAATACCCCATCTTGTTATCCTCGATGGCAACAATACAATACGTGCCTTGCAACTCTTTCTGCCACTGAGTAAGGACATCGCAAGATTGAACCCAAAGCCATGCACTTCTCCCATTGCAAGAACTACCAATCTAGTTGGCCAAACCAAACGGATAATTCGAAGAGACTTGCAAAGATAACTCAATCATACATAAAAGAATTCAGAGAAGATTCAAATAATACTCATAGATAAGCTGGATCATAAACCCACAATTCATTGGTCTCAACAAACACACTGCAAAAAGAAGATTACATCGAATAGATCTCCACGAGAGAGGGGGAGAACATTGTATTGAGATCCAAAAAGAGAGAAGAAGCCATCTAGCTACTAGCTATGGACCCGAAGGTCTAAAGTAAACTAGTCACACTTCATCGGAGGGGCTATGGTGTTGATGTAGAAGCCCTCCGTGGTGGATGCCCCCTCCGGCGGAGCTCCGGAACAGGCCCCAAGATGGGATCTCGTGGATACAGAAGGCTGCAACGGTGGAATTAGGTTTTTGGCTCCTGTTCCGATCGTTCGGGGACACGTAGGTATATATAGGAGGAAGGAGTACGTCGGTGGAGCTCCGAGGGGCCCACGAGGTAGGGGGCGCGCCCAGGGGGGAGGGCGCGCCCTCCACCCTCGTGACCGCCTCGTGGCTTTCTTGACGGAGGGTCCAAGTCTCCTAGGTCTTATCTGATGAGTAAATCACGTTCCCGAAGGTTTCATTCCGTTTGGACTCCGTTTGATATTATGTTTCTTCGAAATACTGAAAAAGGCAAAAAAAACAGCAATTCTGGGTTGGGCCTCCGGTTAATAGGTTAGTCCCAAAAATAATATAAAAGTGGAAAATAAAGCCCATTATAGTCCAAAACAGTAGATAAAGTAGCATGGAGCAATCAAAAATTATAGATACGTTGGATACGTATCAGAGGTCCGGCCATGTGAATGGCCTTCCGATGACTTCTTGAGGAGAGTCGGGATTTATGAGGATTTCTATTTATTGATTGAAAATGCTGGCCTCACCAACTTCCTCCACGACCAACGTCATCAGTATCTCTTACTCACAAATACTTTGTGCAAAACTTCTACTTTTTCCCTAAGAAATCACCTCCGACAGTAGAGTTTCATTTATATGACGTTGTTAAAGAGATGACATTAGCTGAATTCTGCGAGGTTTGCAGAATACCCTTTGAGGGCACCTTAGATGAACCCCACCGTAACGAAGTAGAAGCTTTTATTAACACCATCACGGTGGGAGAAACCAGGAAGGTTTCTGATGCAAGGATCACTAGCATACATTATCCTGTTTTACGCTACTTTGCCTTATTTGCTAGTCGTTGCTTGATTGGACGCGGGAACTATGGGAATCTTAGTATTCCTGATATTATTATTTTGCTCCATGGTTTATACCGCAATAACTCTGTTGGTATGGGTGGAATTGTTGCTAGACGGTTAAGTCTGAACCGTACTAAGGGCCCCATCTTTGGAGGCATTTATGCTTCACGCCTAGTTGAACATTTTGAAATACCTATTAGGCATGCGGAGAAAGAAGAAACAGCGCTGCCCCGTGCTTATTTAGATTATAAAAGTATGATAGCGCATGATTTTCTTGTCAAGAGTCGCGATGGGGAGCTCAAATATAAATTATACTTTGATAAACATCACCCCGAGACTATTACTTTGCCTGCTCCTTCTTTGTCTAACTTGTATGCAGAGCCTCACATTGTTCTGTGGTCGGCTGTTCAAGCCTATCGGAACCCTGCACCAGCCCCGGAGCCGGAGCCACAAGATGAGCCTCCACGACTATCTATTTATTCTTGGGATCCAGAGGAGGCTGCCAGCCAGTGGCAGTCAGTGTCTTCTTCGTCACACTACGACCCCAGCTACACCTACGTGTATCCGCCAGGTCATCCCTGGCAATAGACCAACTTAGGCCAAAAGCCTAAGCTTGGGGGAGTATGTATTTTCCACCGACATTACATTTATGTTCACACACACTCATTGCTAGATGTCGGTGCTCATACTTTTTCACTGTTTTATCCATGCTAGTTTAAATTTCTTTTTCCTGCTTTCTTCTTGTGTGTTTGATAAACTTTAAGAAAAACCAAAAACATTAGTTAGTTTACTTTTCATGCTTGTAGTAGAATTAAAAAGAAAACCCAAAAATATTTCCCGTTCTTCTTTTACTTGTTGGGAGCTTTCCCGTGTAAATAGTTTTTATTTTCTTTTCTTTCTTTTGGGGGTCGAGAAGACTATATTGAAAATGCTTAGTGGCTCTCATATGCATGATCGTTTATTTAACTTAGAGCCCATATTACTTGTCTTCTCTCTTGAGTTGAATGCTTGCAGATTCCAGCTTAGTCCAATGCACGTGCACTCTTATTATTATACACACCGTTCGGTCGTGCAAGTGAAAGGCAATAATGATGATATATGATGGACTTATTGGGATGAGAAAAGCTGGTATGAACTCGACCTCTCTTGTTTTTGTAAATATGATGATTCATCATTCCTGATTCAGCTATTATGAAATAAACATATTTGCAATGACATTTAGAGATTATAGTTGCTTGTGCCATGCTTGATTAGCTATGAGTTATAATGGTTTACCTTGCGTGCCAACATGCTATTGAGATGATTATGACGTGGTATGATAGGATGGTATCCTCCTTTAAATGAATTGAGTGACTCGACTTGGCACATGTTCACGCATGTAGTTCAATCAAATCAACATAGCCTTCATGATATTTATGTTCATGGTGGATTATATCCTACTCATGCTTGTACTCGGTGTGAATTAATTTTAATGCATGTTTACGACTGTTGTCGCTCTCTCAGTTGGTCGCTTCCCAGTCTTTTGCTAGCCTTCACCTGTACTAAGCGGGAATACTGCTTGTGCATCCAAACTCCTTAAACCCCAAAGTTATTCCATATGAGTCCACTATACCAACCTATATGCGGTATTTACGAACTTTCCAAGTAAATTTGTATGTGCCAAACTCTAAACCTTCAAATAAACATTCTGTTTTGCATGCTCGAATAGCTCATATGTCAACTAGAGCTGCCCTTATCTTCCGTGTTAGGCGGGTTATTCTCAAGAGGAGTGGACTCCGCTCCTCATTCACGAGAACACGGCTGGTATCCGGGATGCCCAGTCCCATGCTTTACGCAAACTAAATCAAAACAACTACAAACAAAACTCCCCTTGGGACCCGTTGAATGTTGGAGGCACTCGTTGTTTCGAGCAAGCCATGGATTGATGCTTGTGGAGGAAGGGGAGTATAAACTTTACCGTTCTGTTTGGGAACCGCCTATAATCTGTTTAGCATGGAAGATATCGTCGCCTTTTAGTTGTTATGTTGACAATGAAAGTATGCCGCTCAAAATATAATTTATCTCTATTTCAAAATCGAGCTCTGGCACCTCTACAAATCCCTGCTTCCCTCTGCGAAGGGCCTATCTATTTACTTTTATGTTGAGTCATCACCCTTCTTATTAAAAAGCACCCGCTGTAGAGCACACTGTCGTTTGCATTCATTATGATTGGTTTATATTGGGTATGACTTGATTGGATCTCTTTTACCATGAATTACAATGTTTAGTCAGTCCTTGATCTTTAAAGGCGCTCTGCATTTATGTTTTGCGGTCTCAGAAAGGGCTAGCCAAATGCCATTTTGTTATATCATGTTATGATTATTTTGAGAAAGTGTTGTCATCCGAGTTTTATTATTATGGCTCGCTAGCTGATTATGCTATTGATATGAGTAATTGTGAGACCTACGTGTTATTGTGAGTATGGTTAGTTCATAATAATTGCTGAATATTGAATGTTGGCTTTTCATGTTTACAACAACAAGAGCAAACAGAGTTTATAAAAGTTTTTCTTTTTCTCTTTCAGTTTGTCAACTGAATTGCTTGAGGACAAGCAAGGGTTTAAGCTTGGGGGAGTTGATACATCTCCGTCGTATCTACTTTTCCAAACACTTTTGCCCTTGTTTTGGACTCTAACTTGTATGATTTGAATGGAACCAACCCGGACTGACGCTGTTTTCAGCAGAATTGCCATGGTGTTGTTTTATGTGCAGAAAACAAAAGTTCTCGGAATGACCTGAAACTCCACGGAATATCTTAGAATAAATAATAAAAAATCCTCGCCAAAGATGAAGACCAGGGGGCCCACACCCTGTTCACGAGGGTGGGGGCGCGCCCCTCCCCCTCTGGGCGCGCCCCTCCCCCTCTGGGCGCGCCCCCCTACCTCGTGGGCCCCCTGGTGGCCCTCCGACGCCAACTCCAACTCCATATATTGGCTCTCGGGGAGAAAAATATCAAAGAGAAAGTTTCATCGCGTTTTACGATACGGAGCCGCCGCCAAGCCCTATTCTCTCTCGGGAGGGCTGATCTGGAGTCCATTCGGGGCTGCGGAGAGGGGGATTCGTCGCCGTCGTCATCATCAACCATCCTCCATCACCAATTTCATGATGCTCACCACCGTGCGTGAGTAATTGCATCGTAGGCTTACTGGATGGTGATGGGATGGATGAGATTTATCATGTAATCGAGTTAGTTTTGTTAGGGTTTGATCCCTAGTATCCATTATGTTCTGAGATTGATGTTGCTATGAATTTTCTATGCTTAATGCTTGTCACTAGGGCCCGAGTGCCATGATTTTAGATCTGAACCTATTGTGTTTTCATGAATATATGTGTGTTCTAGATCCTATCTTGCAAGTCTATAGTCACCTACTATGTGTTATGATCCGGCAAGCCTGAAGTGACAATAATCGGGACCACTCTCGGTGATGACCATAGTTTGAGGAGTTCATGTATTCACTATGTGCTAATGCTTTGTTCCGGTTCTCTATTAAAAGGAGGCCTTAATATCCCTTAGTTTCCAATAGGACCCCGCTGCCACGGGAGGGTAGGACAAAAGATGTCATGCAAGTTCTTTTCCATAAGCACGTATGACTATATTCGGAATACATGCCTACATTACATTGATGAATTGGAGCTAGTTCTGTGTCACCCTATGTTATGACTGTTACATGATGAACCGCATCCGGCATAATTATCCATCACTGATCCGGTGCCTACGAGTTTTCCATATACTGGTTTACACTTATTTACTTCTCCGTTGCTACTGTTACAATCACTACAAAAATACCAAAAACATTACTTTTGCTGTCTTTACTTTGTTACCGTTACCACCACTATCATATTACTTTGCTACTAAACACTTTGCTGCAGATATTAAGTTTCCAGGTGTGGTTGAATTGACAACTCAGCTGCTAATACTTGAGAATATTCTTTGGCTCCCCTTGTGTCGAATCAACAAATTTGGGTTGAATACTCTACCCTCGAAAACTGTTGCGATCCCCTATACTTGTGGGTTATCATGGACTCGCTTGACATTGATTGTTCACATGATGATGATCACCTTAGGGATTCACAACATACTATGTCTTCTACATGCTTAGATATGCCACCTATTTATGATGAATATGATGATGAGCATGTTGATTTGCCTAGTTGTGATACCATGATTCATAGGATATCTTGTGAAAATTCTAGAGGTCACGTCATGTTTGACAATCCATTAAACTTGTCATATGCTATGGGTGAGATTTCCCATAATTGTTTGCATCATCTGCATACCATTCATGACAATGCTCTAGATATCACTAGTGATACTTTCCAAAATTTGAGTCTGCATTATGCTATACATAATAACAAACCTCTTATGATGGATGACATGTTTCTATATCACGCATCTCATTTATTTGAGCATTGGCTATTTTGTGCAAACCAACACACGCACGTGCACATCATAAGGGATGATGTGTACATATACCACGCACACACAATTTTCCCTTTGTCTTTGTTGTGTGTAGGTACTCACGTATACTCGTCAACGTCTCAATCCCACGATTTGACGAAACGAGCTATTGAGAGCAACAACGATTTGGGATTCCGTGGATTATCCTTACCAACGTTCCCATCGCGCAAGGACTACGCGCTTCTCTTTTACTTGGCTCTCACACGGCTATGGGCTATCTACCACTTGTCACCTTATGCCCATACTATCGTGTTCAATTTGCATGTTATGCCTCTTTACATGACTTTGCCATGCAATTGTGACCCTTGCTTGCATTTACCCATGATGCACCATTATGATATTCCTATGTGTATTTGCATGCTTGGTGGAGAGTGTTGCTGCTTTTGCCATGTTTATCATGTTCCTCATGCTATTGTTGATTCTTGTGTTGCGAGAGTCATGATGTTACATTGCTATTTATATAGGACGTCTTGCGAACACCATGAGCCTACTTTCCTCATATCTTGTTTTCATGATTGTGATATGTCATGTGCATTATATATGACCACTATTTGCACCCAAGACATGCTTGCCATGATTCCTCCTAGTATGTTGCATCTTCGCACTACTAGCTTGCTTGACTTGATTGCTATGATTGCTTGCTTGGTTGCATCACCCATGTTCCACTCTTACTCGCTTTCTTGGGTTGATGACATATATGTTCATGCCTCTCACATGATATATCTTGATCATTGTCTCTTGTGTCCATTAGTTTCCTCTTTCATATCCACTTATATTGAGTGCAACAATACTATGCTTATTGATCTTGGAGACTTTGACACCTTACTTGTGATGCATGTTTGTTTGATTGAGCCTATTGCATTTGGTTGTTCTCGCATCATATGCCTCCATAGTATGCAATACTACCTTGTCATTTCTTATGATGAGCATTATGCATACACTTGTTGGGTATCTTACCACACGAATGATAGGTTTGGCCCTTCCGCTAACCTCATTTGTTTTTCCAAGTGGTGTTCATGTTCTTTCATTTTGAAGGATTTACAAGGCGGTACAACCACGAGACATATTGGTTATGTGAAGGCATACAAGATGCGCGACTCCATCATCCTTGAGAAACTCCTAAAGGTGACCTCCTTCCCTTTGAGCCATCCTCAAATACGCACATTGGATGGGTCACTCTTTAATTGTTGTTTCCTTCTTGTTATCTACATGATACATCTCGCAAACGGAGGAGCGACATTGGAGATTGGCTCTATGGACCTTCAAGTTGAGGAGCGCTCGCACTTATTGGATGCACCTTCGGAACTCCACTCATGCGATGACATCGAGCTTTGGTACATCAACACTCCTTTGACTTTTTGTACCACAACCTCCGTATTGGTTGATTATGCTTCCACATGTCATGCTCGATGGACATCTCATACTCACCGCAAGTTTGCACCCTATGCATGGATTGAGACACATTATGATTGCCTTGTTGCATCTCGTATTCCCATGATATTTGAGCTTGTGCATTTCCTTCGCAAATTTGTTGTGATCTTTATTGATGGCATATTCATACATCATGATCTTATTGCCTACCATCAATTACATGATAGCTTTTTCATATTGAGCATCCATTGCCATATTCATGCTATTGATAAACCGTCTCACTATGACATCATTTTGTACCGTGGTTGCATTGATCATAATCACAACACATTTGTGTGCACAATGAATGCTTTTGCTCCCATGAACGCTTTGCATCTCATTCTTTATCATCTTGATAAGCTTCATGCGCTTTGCCACGAACAATCTTGCCGCACGGACTTATTCTTCCTTAATGGACACTTTGTATGCGCTAACTATTGTATTTCCGAGTGTCGTTCGTGTTTGCTCTTTTTGCACGTATACTCCTCCGGCGACACCTTGGAGTACTTGGATTGCGCCATGAATTCCACTTCGTCCAACTACAAGTCCATCCACGACAACCGTTTCCGTGGTGATGAGGATCACGATCCGAGGTC
>NC_041393.1:472992834-473010372 GCF_002162155.2 Triticum dicoccoides | reverse complement strand
CAGAGCATCCCTCAACTACCCACACTGACACTCCATCACCACCGCAAACACCAAGAGCACAAATGACAAGAGCACGCGCACGCGCCATCGAGAACGAGGTGAACTCTTTCCTCTTCGAACATCATTCAAATTCACATGAGAATCGGGGCCTACCTCAAATAGAAACGTTGTGCCTTGTTAGGTACCAAGGAGATGACCGGGAGGACGCGAGGACGGAGATTCAAGCAACCATGGAGAAGGAAGAGCAACGAGGGAACAAGAAGAACGGAGCAACGGAGGGCACGGACCACTCCGGGTGCCCGGCCACCTCCAACCCCAAGGCCGCGGCCTCCCTGGCTGGCCCGGGTTCCCGGTCCTCTCCCGCTGGGTGCCCGGCCTCCCCTGGCCCAGCCTCCAGCCGCACCCCTGGGTGCCCGGGCCTTGGCCCCCCGGGTGCCCGGTCCATCCCAGCTGGCCTCCTGGCGCAGCCCCGGGTGCCCGGGCTTGGGACCCCTGGGTGCCCGGCCACCTCCCAGCCTGCCCCTGTCTAGGCCGGGTGCCCGGCCCCTCTCGCCCCGGGTGCCCGACCGAACTGGGTGACCCCCTCTGACCGGTCCGGGTGCCCGGTCCCTTGGCCCCGGGTTCCCGGACACCTCCGGAACTGTCCGTGTGCTTTTGGCCTTTTGGCCCATGTACCCCCTCTCTCACACACTTCGTCCCTAGGCTTTATATATCCATCCCCTAGCTCATTTGGAAGGATAGCAAAGATTAGACTAAACATTGTGAGCCTTTGCTCCTTGTATCCCCTCCTCTTAGGAGATCAAGCCCCCACCTAGGGAACAATCCATTGGATTGCCAAGGCCTCTTCTTGGAGAAGATCATCAAGACCTCACATAGTGGGAAGAATTTACCAAGTGCTACTCTCCTTGTATTGATCTTGTAATCTTGTGGATCTCATGTATGCTACTCTAGTGGACGTGATATTTGGGTTTGTTTGAGAGTTTTGTTCTTGGTGTTCTTGAGTGTTTTTCTCCTTTTCCACCTCCAAGTGTGAAAAGATCCTTCCTAGGATTTGACCCTACAACACTATTGCTTCCAGTACAGCAGGATAAAAAAACGCCAGAATAACCAATGCCGAAGAACCTAAAAACATGCCATTGTGATCTCTACAAACAGCTGCCACGTCACCTACACCACTGTCAATGGATAAATACCCCATCAACATTGATTTGACATGTCCCATTGGTGGCGCCTTCCACGCCAAGCTTTGAGGAGCTGCCCTGCGAGCTGGTCAGCTGGGCACCGAGGCATGATCAGCGCATTGATGCACTCAAATTATGAAATGAAGCGATCAACAAATAAATGCGTTGATAAGGGACTCTGGAATACTTCCTCATGGATAACCTTTCGTTGAGCAGTCCATATTGCCCAAAGAGTTACTGCTGCCTCGACGAATTGAGCATGTGATAATGATTCTTGCACATGAAACAACCAATGTTTTGCACTGGGTTGACTAGCCTCGGCCATTACTTAGACAATTTCCTCGTCCGCCAGTGCCCAAATACAACGTGCCATCGAGCATTCAATCAACGAGTGTCTCCAGGAATCGCTGTTTCCACATAATTGGTAGTTATCAACCCTGCTCATATGCCTATTCTTCATGACATCCTCGGTAGGCAAGGATTGTCTAGCTAGTTTCCGCAAGAAAGTTCCAATTTTTTGAAGGGATCTTAGTATTCCACAATGAGAGCCAACCCTTCTCCTATAATGATTGATTTGATGATGAAGCTTGGCCTCCCAGCAAATCATCTCTTCTACTTCTTGTTTCAACTAACATTCAGTAAGCTGATTTGAGCAAAAAAGATCCTTTTTCTCGAATTGCCATGCCAAAAAACAGTCATGGGGCTACTACAGAGCGGGATGTTCTTGATGCCACTAATATCTTTTGGCAAGAAGAATTGTTGAAGCATATATGACCTCCAAGTAACCGTCAAAGAGTCAATTAACTTGGATACTAACATTGGTGGATTCTGCCCCAAGCATACAATCGGTTTAATTCAGGTATCTCTTGGGATCCAATTTCGAGTCCACAACTAAGTTGAATTTCCCTCCCCCTATCTTCCTGATCAAGCCTTGAGTAAGCATGTCCCTTCCTTCCAGCAATGCCTGCCACATCTGTGAGGGGTAAGACCCCAAGGTGGCATCTAAAACATCCCCCTTAAGAAAATAAATTGATTTTAGTATCTTTGCACAAAAGCAGTCGGGGCTAGTCAATATGTGCTTGGCGAGCCAATAATGTAAGGTTGAACAACTCCAGATCTCTGAAACCGAGACCTCCACACTTCTTCGGCTGGGTCATAGCTCTCAAAGAAACCCAATGAGCTTTACGCTGACCAACTTTGCTGCCCGAAAAAATTGCCCGACAAGCTTGTTTAAGTGTTCATAGAGACCCTGGGGAAGTTTAAAACATGACATCGAAAACACTGGGACTGCTTGTGCCACTGACTTAATCAATACTATCTCCTAAGCAGCAACAGAGATTGCTTTCTCTATCCACCCCTTAACCTTACTCTGCAACCTATCTTTGAGGTACTTAAAAAAGTCTCAGTTTTACCTGCCCCAACATCAGATGACATTCCAATTTTTTTATTCAGTGTTTCATTAGGCACATTGAGAATTCCTTTAATCTCTTATGGACATATATGATGTTTTGGTAGGATGAACTAGCCAACGAAATCGTCTTATATTTTGGAATGGAGGTAGTACTTTTCTAAGCGTCGGTTGACCCTTATGGCGCTCACGCGCCCATAGAGAAGGCGATAGGTCGATAGCATTCCACCCGTTTCCCATGGTCGCTTGATCGCGTTTAACCAGTTGACTGGTCAACTATTGACTTTTGAAAAAGGTAAGAAAAAATTAATAAATAATCACAAAAATTTCGTGAATATAAATGTTCACGGATTTTCAAACAAAAAATCATTCCTTTTGAAAAAAGTTTATCGAATTTTTAAAAAAATCATTGATTTTGGAAAAAAAATCATTGGATTTGAAAAACAAATCATCAAATTCGAAAAAACTTAATGGATTTTCAAAATAAATAGTTCACGAATTAAGAAAAGGTTCATCGATTTTGAAAAAAATCATGAGATCAAAAAGGTTCAAGAAATTTTGAAAAAATATATCATAGATTTGAAAAGTTCATCGATTTTTATTAAAAATATGTAACTAATCACATGCAGGTTGGTTGCGTCGTCATTGGCTAGCGTAGCTAGCACTTGAGGAGGAGGTCCTACCACTCAAAAAAAAAACTTGAGGAGGAGGCCCTGGGTTCGAGTCATGCCTCTCGTGCGTGTTTCCTGTCTTTTAAAATAGAAAAAACATCGTACATTGGGTTGTGCCCAGCGCGGAAAAGGGTTGTGCGTCAGTTTGTAAAATGTTCCCTTCGTTCCAGAATCTAAGATGTGTTGGTTTCCATGCGAGTCAATCATTTGAATATTTGATCAAGATTGTAGAAAAAAAGTAACGGCATCTGCATTACCTAATAGATAAAATATGAAACTACTTTTCATGATGGATCAAATGATATAAATTTCGTATTGTGGATATTGATACATCTTTATAAAAACTCGGTCAAACACGAACTCGTTTGACTTTTGAAAAAACAAATACACATTATATAAAGGAACGGAGTGAGTATACTCTAACGGGCGCCTTAAGGGCAGAATAGAAAATGCCGAGAGAGGTTGGGTTTCTGTATGTGAACATTGTGGAACGAACGAGGCTGGGACTCCTTCGTGCGCCATGGCAAGGGATTCGGCCTTAAAGAGAGATATTTTTTTTGAGTCTAAACACGCTTTTTTATTACTCAAACAAGTTCATGGGGATACAAGATATGTTTGGAGGGTTTAACAGCCACACATGGCGCCCAAAATCCAAACCGAAAGCATGCTTAGCGAGGCTATGTGCCTCAATATTGGTTGCTCTCCCTTCGAAGATGAAGGTGCAACTGTCAAAAGTAGCTGATGTTTCCACAATCTCCCTGGTAGTGCTCGCGTAGGCTCCCCCGGTGCTATTCTTGATGTCTTTCACAACCTCTTGGCAGTCGCTAGCGATAATGATGCGAGCAAGGCCCAGGTCCGCTGCCAGTGCAAGTGCCTCGCGGCATGCCAGTGCTTCTAGTGTCGCCGGGTCCGTTACGCCATATATCTTCATAACCGAGGCTCCCAGAAACATGCCCGAATGGGTTCTGCACAAGGCACTAAAAGATCCAAAATTACCATCTCTGGATACAGCTCCATCAACCCGGATTTTGTCAATTCCTTCAGGGGGAGGGATCCACCTTGTCCTTGTAGGAACTACCGTCGGTGCCACAGCAGGCGCCTTCTTCGGTTTGCACTCATCCAGCTCCCGAATAAATTTCAAGATGAAGTGGTAAGTTGATAGAGGACTCTGGAAAATATTTTCATGTAGTGCCTGTCGCCGTGCAAACCAGAGTGCCCACAAAGTGGTGACTACCAAGATGAACTCTTCCGGAGATAGCATGTCCTGGATCGCAAACAACCAACGTTTAGCATCCGGCTCCGTGGTGTTATTTAGGGCTTCCACTAGATCTTGATCATGAAGAGCCCATACACACCTAGCTACCGTATAGTGTAACAGCGAATGTTGCCATGAGTCCTCGGCTCCACAGAGTCCACAACGTGTAGTTGTTGACATATTGCGATGGTGCAACATATCAGCTGTTGGTATCGATTGTTGGGCCAGCCTCCTCAGGAAAATTTTCAGCTTTGGAGGAACTTTCACTTTCCACAGAGCATTCCAAGACTGTTTTTCGCTGTCCACAGTCGATGAACCAGACCTCCCCTTGAGCCACGCCTCTCTCGTCAGCTTGGTTTCCACTAGCATACGATAAGCGGAGCGGACCGAGAACACCCCGCTTCTTTCATGAATCCAGGACCAAAAATCATCGATGTTCCGAGTGCAAAGTGGTATAGAGTATATAGTTGCAGCATCTGTCGGCAAGAATACTTCATCTATGAGCGTACGGTTCCATTCAGCACTAGGCAAAATCAGCTCGTTCACCATCTGAGGGGGATGGGCCACTCTGCTCACAATTGGCCTCATGTTTGAGGGTCTTGGCAACTAGTTGTGGTGCCATATGCTCGTGGAATGACCATTGCCTATTCTCCTGATCATACCTTGTGTGAGTACCTCACGGCCATCAATTATGGCTCGCCAAATCTGGGATGGGGCTGATCCTAATTCGGCCTGTAGGAAATCTCCAGTTGGGAAATACTTGGCCTTTAGAGTTCGAGCACTCAGTGATTCCGGGTTCATCACAATTCGCCATGCCTGTCTAGCGAGGAGAGCGAGGTTGAAAAGTTCGATGTCACGAAAACCGAGGCCTCCACAATATTTTGGTTGTGTCATTGTGCTCCAAGAGACCCAGCTAGGTTTCCGTTTGCCCTCTTTGCTGCCCCACCAAAACTTTCGAATCAAGGAATTGATGTGTTCACAAAGCCCGCGCGGAAGCTTGAAACATGACATGGAATAGACTGGAATTGCCTGTGCCACCGATTTAATGAGAACTTCTTTCCCGCCTACTGACAGAAGTTTTTCCAACCAGCCCTTGACCTTGTTCCAAACACGGTCCTTTAGAAACTTAAAAGCCCCATTCTTGCAATTTCCCACATCCGAAGGCATTCCCAAATATTTCTCAGAGAGTGATTCATTTGGGATGTTCAAAGCATTCTTCATATCAGTTTTTAAAGATGAAGGACATCCCTTGCTAAAAAATACTGAAGATTTTGCAAGGTTGATCCTTTGACCCGAGGCATTGCAATAATTTTCCATCAAGGCAGACAACTCATTTGCTCCAGCAGAACTGGCTTTGACAAACAGCAGGCTATCATCCGCAAATAATAAGTGACTTACCGGCGGAGCCGTCGGTGCCACTTGAATACCAGTGAGGTGCGATGATTCAGGTTGGGTTTTGAAGAGGCACGAAAGGCCCTCCGCTGCAATCAAAAACAGGTATGGAGAAATAGGGTCTCCTTGACGGATTCCTCGTGAGGGTGAAAATTGTTCAAGTTTACCTCCATTGAACAGAACAGAAAACTTCACCGATGTAACCATTCTCATGATCGAAGCAACCCAGGATGGTGCAAATCCCATCTTGGTCATAATAGCCTCCAAATAGTTCCACTCGACACGGTCATAAGCCTTCATCATGTCTAGTTTGACAGCACAAAATCTGTTCCTCTAAGCTTTGTTCCTCTTCATGAAGTGCAAACATTCATACGCAGTTATGATGTTGTCCGTGATCAGCCGCCCTGGAACAAAAGCAGACTGCTCTTCGGATATAACTTCGGGAAGGATTTGTTTCAACCTATTAGATAACACCTTGGAAGCAATTTTGTAAAGTACATTGCACAAACTAATAGGCCTGAATTGAGATAAGTTAGTGGGATCCTTCACCTTCGGTATGAGTACTAGAATTGTCTCATTTATCATGTCAGGACTCTCCTCTCCTCGAAGAATTCGAAGAACAACATTCGTTACTTCAGTACCACACAACTCTCAGTGCCTTTGAAGAAATGCGCCGGGTATCCGTCAGGTCCAGGGGCCTTTGTGGGATACATCTGGAAGAGGGCTGCTTTCACCTCCTCCCCCGTATAAGGAGCTGTGAGACCTTCGTTCATTGCTTGCGTAACCTTTCTAGGGACAGCATTAAGGACAGTTTCCATGCCCGATGTGCCCTCTGATCTGAATAAGTTTTTGTAGAACTCATTCGTTAGTGAAGCCATCTCAGCTTGATCACTTGTTACTGAACCATCAGGGCGTTCAAGCGATTTGATGGTGTTTTTACGTCGTCACATGCTAGCCCGTCTCTGAAAAAAAATTGTATTCTTGTCACCATCCTTGAGCCAGTCCACCCTGGATCTTTGCCGTTGCATCATCTCCTCCATGTGATATAGCTCAACTAAGCGGTCTGAGATTTTTATCTCTGCATGTGATGGCGCATTCCTTTGAGGATCATTCTGTAAAACAGTCAACTCTTTCCTCAATTTTTTAATCTCCTTTGCAACGCAGCCAATGGTAGCCCCACTCCACTGTTTCAGAGAAGCTGACAAATCACCGAGCTTTCTACTCAATTGTTGTACTGTATGGCCCTCGGGGGCGCCGTTCCACATAGCTTGGAGAGAGGAACCAAAGTCCTCATGCCTTTCCCAATAAACTTCATATCTGAACAGCCTCGCTGTTGCTTGAGACGGCGTCGGAGGCTCCAATTGTAATCTGATTGGGCAGTGATCTGATGCCGCACCAGTTTCATGGCTCAAGATCACATGAGGATACATGGAGTTCCAATCTGAATTAGCCAAGGCCCGATCCAACCGTACCCGGCAATATCCACCTCCTGCCGTCTTCTTCTCGAAAGTCCACTGTTTCCCTATGAACCCAAGATCATTTAGTGCACACACATCTATGGCGTCATGAAAACCTTGGATTTGTGAGCGTCTTCTCTGTCCCACTCCCACGTGTTCATGAGGGTGCAAAACTTCGTTGAAGTCTCCAATGCAAAGCCATGGGAGAGAGCTCGCAGACGTCAGTGACTTTAGAAGGTCCCAAGTCTTGTATCTGTCGGCCACTTGTGCCTCACCATATACACATGTGAGACACCACTCTTCTTGGTTCGGGCCTAAGACTTTTGCATCAACATGGTACTCAGAGTAGCCAAACACATCAAGTTTTATTCCATCATTCCAAAACACACCAATACCGCCACTGTGGCCCACACTGCTAACTGCATAAGCATGACTAAACCCTAAAGTATCAGCAAGACTCTCAACACGTGCTTTAGAAATTTGTGTTTAGACTATACATAGCACTGTCGGGGAAAATTGCTTTGATAAGTCGCGAAGCTCTCGAATTGTCGCGGCTTTGCCCGCACCGCGACAATTCCAGCATAAGAGATTCATTGTGCCCGGCGATCCTCCCCTTGGGAGGTCGCCGATTTTGCATCTTGTGGTTTAACAGGAACTGTTCCCTTCTTCTCCATGCTCTTGTCCGCAATGGTTCGCAGCCGCTTCTGTTCTTGCTTGGAAGATGGACTTTCAGGTGTAGAGGTACTAGGAGGCAGTGCCAAAAGCGTTTTCTGACCCGGAGGCAGGACCGAGCTCCCCGGAGAAAGCTGCTGGTTCGAGGACCGCTTCTTGTTGTCCCCGGCTTCGTTCATAACAGCATCATGGTCCACTTCTTCCCCTTCCTCGTGTACTACCGGCCCCTGTGAACTGCCTGCTGTACCACCTCCACGCCTGCCACCTCTCCGTCCTCGTCCTCTTCCGCCGCCAGGGCCTGCGCCCGTCCTCATCTGCCAATTTGCACGGCGATCCTTGAAATACAGCGCAGACGGGGGGTGGATCCCGTCGCCGTGCTCCTTATAGACATGCCCCAGATGTCCACATACAGCACACCAATCTGGTAAATGCTCATACTTGACACGGTAGATCTGTCTCTTTGAGTCGCGGATCATCGACACCGCGTTTTTCAGAGGGTTGTGGACATTGATTCTCACCCAGACCCTATAGAAGTTTCCGGCAAAATCTTGAGTCAGCGGCTCGGTGAATAGGACCTGACCTACCTTTGCCGCTAACGCTGGCACCAGATGGGCATACAGATCCGGAACATCATGGATCTGCACCCAAATATTGATATAATCCAGGTTTACAAGTGTGGGCTTGGTGATCCCATCATACGGTTCCAGTATCACCGCGTTGCCTCTGAAGTTCCAGGGGCCGTCGTTCATCACGCGTCCCAAATCTCCAAGGCAGAAGAATTGCAGTGTGTATCGATTTTCCTCAAGTGGACGGAACTTCACTTCATGCGCAAGATCCCATGCTGATCGCATGTTCTTAAAAAACCAATACTGACTATAGGGTTTGGATATATGAACCCTACAGACTGCCATCCACCTTGTAGCCGCCGGAGGAGCTTCTTTTTCATCAAAAACAGCATCATCTAGGTCTTCCTCACGCAAGCCTAGTTCCGCCATTAGTTGTTCCACCTCCGCCGCGGATGAAGAACCAGCCGCCTCCGCCTGTCTTTCCCCAGCGTCGCCATCGTGAACCCTAGCCCGAGATGAGATTCGATCGGACTTGTGAAGCTGACCCAAAAAAACTCCCCTCGCCCAACCAGTAGCGATCAAGGCCGGGTAGGGATACTAGATCCCCCCGTTGTCAGCCCGAATCGATCACCAGTTACGGCAAATCGAGGGTGGGAAGGCAAAAACTCGACGATGGCGACGAGTCGCCTCGGGAGAAAGAAACCCTAACGCGAGGGAAAATACACCGGCCTTAAAGAGAGATGACCCAATGAAAAACAAAGTGAGGAAAAAGAAAAGAAAGGGAGGTGACCGGCTGGGCTTGGCCCATGCCTGCTGTTGTGTTGTGCGTGAGCAGGGAGAGGTAGATGCTGGCTGCGTGGCTGCGACTCAGATGAACAGTAGTATTGTTCTAAAAAAAGATGAACAGTAGTATTTGCATAAAGTGAATA
Organism: Triticum dicoccoides; assembly: GCF_002162155.2. Lineage (NCBI taxonomy): Eukaryota > Viridiplantae > Streptophyta > Magnoliopsida > Poales > Poaceae > Triticum > Triticum dicoccoides. The sequence goes on along the minus strand of NC_041393.1, from coordinate 473,000,841 downwards.
TAATACTTATAGCATAAAAAAGTATTTTAAGACCAAATATTAAATAAATACATATAACTATTTTATAGATTATATTTTGTGGAATTATAAATATTCCCTGCAAAATATTTTAGTGTCCAAAATATTTCAGAAAAATATTTTTAAACTCCTATTAAATAAATATCCGAAATAATATTTAAAGCATTTGCCAACTTTATTTATATTCAATGTGTCATATTACCTCATCTCTTTTGATTCCTTTTTTGTTGGATTTTTTAATATTAAAATACAATAAGATCCAAAATGAGCATTTGGAAAGTCCTATTATTTCTTTTCATTTGTATATTCATTTAAACAAAAAAGATTCATATTCACTTAAATTCATATAAAATCAAAGCAAACAATCATTATTATTTAGTTAATTAACATTCCAAAATTTAGTTTTTTGGATGTTACATTCTCGGCGTTGGTCCCGAGTTCATAGGCATGCATGCTAGCTAGCTTTATCGTAATAGTAATTCACTGAACATGTTATGTTTAAGTGTTAGACATAAGATTATTGTTAAACTTAAGTGTGTTATTAAACTTACTATTATTGTTAAACTAAAAATACTGCCATGACATCGCTTTTCTTTTGGCCTGAGCTACCATACCAGTGGTTGGCTTATATAACTGATCGCAACTGGTAAAAAAATTACAATGGTGGGTGGGTGCCGCCACTGGTAACATGTTAGCTATGGTGGGAGATAGTGGCAGGCGCCTGATACGTCTCCAACGTATCTATAACTTTTAATTGTTTCATGCTATTATGTTACCCGTGTTGGATGTTTATGAGCTTTACTTTACACTTTTATATCATTTTTGGGATTAACCTACTAACCGGAGGCCCAACCCGAATTGCTGTTTTTTTGCCTATTTCAGTGTTTACAAAAAAGGAATATCAAACGGAGCCAAACGGAATGAAACCTACGGGAGCGATCTTTTTGGAACAAACGCAATCCATGGGACTTGGAGTGGACGTCAAGCAACAAATGAGGCGGCCACGAGGGTGCCCGGCGCGCCCCCCACCCTCGTGGGCCCCTCGAGCGTCAGCCGACCTACTTCTTCCTCCTATATATATCCACGTACCCCGAAAACATCCAGGAGCACCACGAAAAACTATTTCCACCGCCGCAACCTTCCGTATCCGCGAGATCCCATCTTGGAGCCTTCGCCGGCCCTCCGCCGGAGGGGGAATCGATCACAGAGGGCCTCTACATCATCTCCAAGGCCTCTCCGATGAGCTGTGAGTAGTTTACCACAGACCTTCGGGTCCATAGTTATTAGCTAGATGGCTTCTTCTCTCTCTTTGAATCTCAATACAAAGTTCTCCTCGATCTTCTTGGATATCTATTCGATGTAACTCTTTTTGCGGTGTGTTTGTCGAGATCCGATGAATTGTGGGTTTATGATCAAGTTTATCTATGAGAAATATTTGAATCTCCTCTGAATTCTTTTATGTGTGATTAAGTTATCTTTGCAAGTCTCTCCGAATTATCAGTTTGGTTTGGCCTATACTAGATTGATCTTTCTTGCAATGGGAGAAGTGCTTAGCTTTGGGTTCAATCTTGCGGTGTCCTTTCCTAGTGACAGCAGGGGCAGCAAGGCACGTATTGTATTGTTGCCATCGAGGATAAAAAGATGGGGTTTATATCATATTGCATGAGTTTATCCCTCTACATCATGTCATCTTTCTTAATCCGTTACTCTGTTCTTCATGAACTGAATACTCTAGATGCAGGCAGGAGTCGATCAATGTGTGGAGTAATAGTAGTTGATGCAGAATCGTTTCGATCTACTTGTCACGGACATGATGCCTATATACATGATCATGCCTAGATAATCTCATAACTATGCGCTTTTCTATCAATTGCTCGATAGTAATTTGTTCACCCACCGTAATACTTATGCTATCTTGAGAGAAGCCACTAGTGAAACCTATGGCCTCCGGGTCTATCTTTTATCATATAAGTTTTCCATCTACTTTTATTTGCATATTTTATTTTCTAATCTATATCATAAAAATACCAAAAATATTTATCTTATCTTATTATCTCTATCAGATCTCATTTTTGCAAGTTACCGTGAAGGGATTGACAACCCCTTTATCGCGTTGGTTGCGAGGTTCTTGTTTGTTTGTGTAGATGCGTGGGACTTTTAAGGAGCCTCCTACTGGATTGATACCTTGGTTCTCAAAAACTGAGGGAAATACTTACGCTACTTTGCTGCATCACCCTTTCCTCTTCAAGGAAAACCAACGCAAGCTCAAGACGTAGCAGTGCCCTCCACAACCATGCCCGCCACTGACGAGGCTTTTTGCGCCCGCCACCGCTAACTTTTTCTACAATAGTGTATTGTTTTCCTCTTATTAAGCCATCACAAGCAATTTCTTGTAATTCGTTTGTGTGGTGGGGCCACTAGTTAAACGGTGGTGTTTTCGGCTTGTGGGGTTGGATGTCTCGAGGTACCTGTTTCTGCTTCCATTTGTTCAAATCCGTGGACTGTTTTGCGTGTGTGGTCGGTTTATTGTGTGATATTTTTGCTAGTCAGTGCCTATTAAATTCTTTGGTGTATTGATACGTCTCCAACATATCAATTTATGAAGTATTCATGTTGTTTTATTATCATTCTTGAATGTTTTACAATCATTTTATAGTAATTTTATATCATTTTTTGGGACTAGCCTATTGATATAGTGCCCAGTGCTAGTTGCTGTTTTTTGTAGGAGTGGGCATAAAAACCGACCAACCGAATACCGGACCGTTACCGAAACCGAATAAACCAAATTTTCGGTTTTTTGTGCTGCCACAATTAAATTCGGTTTTTATGTTTAATAACCAAATTTAAATCGGTCAGTTCGGTATTAAACCGATACTGAACAAAAAACCGAAGTGCAACGAGTTCCTGACTCCTGTACGAGGCTCCCTCCGTACGCTCCCGCGCGTAGCGCCAAACGCTGGCGGCCGCGTGGGCTTCTCCAGGCTACAACCACACATCCTACGAAGGCCCATGCAATCCTATTTGTCCCACGTTCTGACTAGTACTTCTACTTTTCTTGACCTAGGCCCACCACTAACGGCAAGGCCCAACGCAAAAACTAGTATTTCTTGCGGCCGGGTGGAGCGTGCAGCATTTGTTTAGTCCCACATCGCTTGCGAACACTCAAGGGGGCATGGCGCTGGCTGATATAAAACCGTGAGGTGTTTATTGCTCAGACCAGAAGCGCTTCTTGCTGCGTGGTTAGCACTGTTCGGTAATAAACTGGAAACTGAACAGAAGTATCGGTTAACCGAAAAATCGGTTAGCAATTTTGGCTTGCTATTTTCGGTTTCTAGTTTACAAAACCGAATTTAAAAATAAACCGAATGGTATAAATCGAATTTTCGGTTTCTACCGAATGCCCACCCCTAGTTTTTTGCTTGTTTTTTACATCGCAGAAAATCAATATCAAATGGAGTCCAAATGCAGCGAAACTTTTTGTGGATGTTTTATGGAGCAGAAGACATCCAATGGGCCAGAGCAGCACCTGGGGGGGTGCCCCGAGGGGGGCACAACCCACCAGGGGCGTGCCCCCGGTGGGTTGTGCCCACCTTGGTGGCCTCCCGCACTGCCTCTTCGCCCTATAAATCGTCAAATATTCCAAAAACCCTCGCGGAGACCCTAGATCAGAAGTTCCGCCGCCGCAAGCCTCTGTAGCCACGAGAAACCAATCTAGATCCCGTTCCGGCACCCTACCGGAGGGGGAAATCATCACCGGTGGCCATATTCATCATCCCGGCGGCCACCATGATGAGGAGGGAGTAGTCTACCCTGGGGGCCGAGGGTTTGTACCAGTAGCTATGTGTTTACTCTCTCTCTCTCTCTCTCTCTCGTGTTCTTGAGATGGCACGATCTTGATGTATCGCAGGCTTCGTTAATATAGTTGGATCATATGGTGTTTTCCCCTCACTATCTTATTGTGATGAATTGAGTTTTCCCTTTGAGATTTCGTCGGATTGGATATTTTTATGGATTTGAGAACACTTTATGTATGTCTTGCTATGAATACCCGTGTTGACAATGGGGTATCGTATTGATTCACTTGCTATATGTTTTGGCACTCAACGCGCGGATTTTCGAGGTGACATTAGGGTAATCTATGCATAGGGGTTGATGCACGTTCTTGTCTTTGTTTCTCCGGTAGAAATCTCGGGGCACTCTTTGAGGTTCTTTGTGTCGGATTGAGTATTATGAATCTGAAATTATTTGGTGTTATTTTAGTATGAACTCTCGGATAGATCGATCGGAAAGAATAGCTTTGAAGTGGTTTCGTACCCTACAAACAATTTCTTCTGATGTTCTCCGCTAGATAGGAACTTTGGAGTGATTCTTCATCGCACTTTGAGGGATGGTTATATGATCCAATTATATTAGCATTGTTGAGAGATTGCACTAGCGAAAGTACGAACCCTAGGCCTCATTTTCAAGCATTGCAATACCGTTTGTGCTCCGTTTTATAAATTGCTACCTTGCTGTTCTTTATTGTTCCTATTACAAAAATCAATATCTACTATCCATATTACACTTGTATCACAATCTCTTCGTCGAACTAGTGCATCTATACAAATTACCATTGTATTTGGTGTGTTGGGGACACAAGATACTTTTTATTATTTGGTTGCAGAGTTGTTTGAGAGAGACTATCTTCATCCTACGCCTCCCACGGATTGATAAACCTTAGGTCATCCACTTGAGAGAAATTTGCTACTGTCCTACAAAACTCTGCGCTTGGAGGCCCAACAAGAGTCTACAAGAACAAGTTGTGTAGTAGACATCATGTATCTCCGTACCTTATGCTATATGTGTTCATGGGTTGGGGTTTAGTTGCGGCCGACTCCTATAGGAGGGGTTTGTTGTCGCCATTGTTTTCCTCGAATGTTGCTCTCACCTGCATACCCACATCAAATCATCACTCACACTTCATCACGTACCAATTTTTGGCTTACATTGACCATCTTCCGTCAAAATAAAAAAGAAGATATGATACACAAAGACGCGGAACAAAGTGGGTCACCAACAGTGCTTGGGCCAAGCCCATCTAGACTCGCATGCGAAGGATGTAACTATAGGCGGACTCAGGGGAGCGCGGCATTCCGTCTAGTACATAGAATGATGCGGCATGCCTTGTTTGGCCTTGTAGAAGTTAACCTAGTTTTTTTAGTTGAGTTAATCTACTCCCTCTGTTCCAAAATAGGTGACTCAACTTTGTACTAACTTTAGTAAAAAGTTGAGTCATCTATTTTGAAACGGAGGGAGTAGTTGTTAGTCCAGATAGAAGCATCGTGACGTTGGAGCCATCCAAACAAAACCTCGCGGCGTCTTTTTTCTCTTACGAATTTGCACATAGTCAATGGACATATTCATGTTCATTGTCAAAATATTTCATATTTTCTTCTTATTATGTTATGTTATGTGATCTTCTTACTTTAAGAAATTCAAATATGATGCAATAACACCACAATTATTTGTTGGAAGTCACTATGGCCATTTATATAGTATTACCTATGTCCTAAATATAAGACCTTTTGGCAGTTCAATTTGATATTTAGGAATATAGGAGGTAGAATTTGACATTTCTATGAACGAAGACTTCCCTGCTGTTATCAACAATGTCAGATAGACTTTGGTATGGGAGCGGCAACGATGACACGTCGGCGGCTCATTCTGATGGCGATAATGGTCGTTCGATGGTCCATGGACGGATGGACCTTGATGTAATTTTTATTACGATTGAGGTGCGTTGTAGTTTCGTTGAATCTTTATAATAGAGTAATATATAATGAGTTATTCTTTCTTTGACAAAAACAAGATTTCTATTTTTTTAACACAATACAGACGCAAGCGCTCATATACACGCGTATATACTCACCCATATGAACGCACACACGGGCACACCCTATCCCTATGAGCACCTCCGAAAGACTGAGTCTTGAAATAAATTCAAGAATAAATGTGAGCACCAGGACTTAACCCTGATGGGCTGGGGATACCACAGTCCCTCTAACCATCCAACCACAGGTTGGTTCGCAACAAGATTTCTATTTGAGGGGAACATTGTAGCCAATGTTCAGCACGTAGTGGTATGCTCTTTATTGCCACCTAGGATCTGACCTGAATTAATCATGTATATACAGAGTGTGGCGAGGCTAAGATCTACTTCACAAATTTCTGCACTTCGCTGGTGTCAACAAACTCATTCACCGCACTTGTCAACAAAAACCTGGAGTCAGGAAGCAAATAATTTTACTCACTGTGTCAAAACAAAGTGAATATTATGACTTGTAGCAGTTGAGGATATAATACCTTTCAAATAGATCCACTGCCATGGATCTGCAACCACCGGGAACACAAGACTGCAGGTTGAGTGCTATATTGGGGTTATGAACACTCTGGCGAATGTGAACCCACCCTAGCGGTCTCTGGGACTCGTCGTAGAACTTTGCTCTGCTTCCACAAGTCAATGAGAGATTTAGTTAGACATGTCACCAGAAACCTGGAGTTAGGAAGTTCAGTGCTCGTCATATATAGGACTTGCATTTTCGCAAATCAAGCAGCGGCATACCTGTACATGTAGGCGTCAACGTCGATTGGATGGTCGTTGTTGTCCACAAGGCATCCCTCATCAACCCAGCAGTCGCCACAATCATCCAGCACCCAGCCGCTAAGCTTCCCTTCCTAAACCATGTGGAGAAACACCGAGGTAAGACTACATCAAAAGAACACGCTCGCTGTAGATTCTCTGTTCTTGGGACGCACCTCGATGTATTTCTTGAAAGCCTCGACCGCGTCGACGCCCCGTTGTTTCGCGCTCTTGGGTTCGCCCACGATGTCCATCCTCAGCAGCACGGACTCGGCGGGCTCCTCCAGGTCCCGGATGAGGCCCCCGACCCCGCCCTCCAGCCCGGCCAGCCTCATCCGGACCATCTCGATGATGATCTTCACCACCATGTACGCGCCGTCGTCGAGGAAGTGGTTCTCCCGGAGCGCGCCGTGCCCGGTGGTCTCCATCATGACGTGCGTCTCCACGCCGTCCGCGTTGAGCTGCGCGCCCTTGTCGATCACGTTGCGGTAGCCGACGCGGTACAGGCAGTGCCGCCCGCCCCGCGCCTCGATGAACCGCGTGAGCCCGTCGCCCGCGCGCGCGTCCGTCACCACCGTCGTCCCGGGGTGCTCCGCCAGCACGATGGCGGAGATGAGCGCGATGAGGCGGTCCCCGTTGATGGCGGCGCCCGCGCCGTCCACCACGCCGCTGCGGTCCACGTCCGTGTCGAACACCACGCCGAGGTCCGCGCCGCGGGCCAGCACCGCGCCGCGCGTGAGCGACATGGCCGTCGCGTCCTCCGGGTTGGGCATGTGGTTCGGGAACATGCCGTCCGGCTCCAGGTGCAGGCTGCCGGTCGTGTCGGCGCCCAGCTTCTCCAGCACGTCCCACGCGAAGAAGCCGCCGCAGCCGTTGCCGGCGTTCACGATCACCTTGAAGCCCTCCAGCGGGGTGTCGTAGTGGGTCGGGTGGGCGACGCGCTCCTTGATGATGTCCCGGAGGTGCTGCGCGTAGGCGCTCATGAGGTCGACGCGCATGACCACCGGAGGCATGCCGAGGCCGCCGCCGCCGAGGCCCATCTTCCTCGCGACGTACTTGCGTGCCGCGCGGTCGCAGATCCCTTCGACCTCCACCGAGGATAGCCCGCCGCGCTTGGTGAAGAACTTGAGGCCGTTGCGGGTGTAGGGGAGATGCGACGCGGTCATCTGCGGAATGCCATTTCACCATTGGGTAAGATGTTTAAAAAATGCACCTTCTCCTCTCTGAATCTTTACACGCAGCAATGCAGGGAACCTAAGAGCATCTTCGGCCGTTGAGCCCTCCGGAGGCATTTTTTTCGTTCCTTGGGAGGCTACCGTACCGGCGATAATTTTTAGGCTGGGGGTGAAATGATATCCAGTCGTTGCCCC
>NC_041393.1:472980954-472992632 GCF_002162155.2 Triticum dicoccoides | reverse complement strand
CCTGGCCCACATGTCAGTGGCCCAACGGCACGTAGCGCACGGCAGAGGAGCGTCCTCCCCCCACCGCCCAAGCGCGCCTGCTCTGCTCGGCTCGCCATCGACCGGCTCTCGCCACCGCCCGCTCTGCAGCCTCGCGCCCGCGACTCGGCCGGCTCCTCCTCGCGCCCGTCAGCCGCCGTCTCCCACTGGACCGCGCGGCCACGGCCTCGGCCCGCTCGCCGGCGTCAGCCCACCCGCCCGCGCGGCCACGGCCCCGGCTCCGTTCTCCCTCCTTCCCAAGCCCCACGCCATGCGCGCCACGGCGCGTGAGAAGGAGTCGTCGAAGTCCGCGAGGAGCACAACGCCTCGAGCGCCCGGGCCGCCGACGCCGGTTTGCCTCGCGCTCCGCGGGCCTTGCGCCGTCCTGGCACGGTTCGCCGCCGCCCCGTCTGCGCTGGCCGCGACCTGCGCCTCCGCACCTCTGCTCGCCGCCCCGTCCGCGCCCGCTCCCGCCCAGGCTCGCCCCGCCGTCCCGTCCAGGCCGCGCCGCCCGCGCGACCCCGCCGCCTCCGCGGGCGCCTCGCCCGGGCCCTGCGGCCTCCGCCAGCGCCGGGTCGGAGGGAGGGCCGAGCGGCGTCGCCGGGGAGGAGGCCGAGAGCGCGCGGATGGCCGCCCACGCTCGTCCACCTCGCCCGGGCCCTGCAGCCTCCGCCAGCGCCTCGCCCGGGCCCCGCGGCATCCGCCAGCACCGATGCGCGCCACCACGGCCTCCATCTCCTCGTTGACGCGGTAGTCGAAGGAGCCGAGGGAGTAGGTGCGGCGGTCGGTTGCTCACACTACCGATCTCGACGCGGAAGCTTCTGGACGCACTGCTCCTCGCGTCCAACGGCTCCTGCTGTGCGGCGGCAGTGTAGGCGGCGAGGAGAGGCAGCTGCGGGAGCGAGATGGCGGCGCGAGGCGGGGCCGGCGACGGGAGACGATGCCGGCGACGGGAGAGGGAGACGGGGAGCAGGGGAGAGAGGAGCGAGGAGCAGAGCGGCTAGCATGCGGGAGAGAGAAGCTTTGTTTTTTTGCATGCACCACATGGTGAGCCTAGCCAGGAAAAGTAGAAGAGAGGCTGACAATGGGCCTTTGGCAGCAAAAGCATAGCGTCGGCGCGCCCAGCAGCCCCCCGGTTTCCTGGGTTCACCTCGCGAGCGCCGGCCGTGATTTTCGTCTGATTCGGTGAAAAACGTGACTCTGGGACTGACGCTGGGAGGATTTTTACTCGCCGGCGATAAAAAAGGCTTCTGGGGGCGTTTCGGGGGCATGGGTGGAGATGCTCTAACACTAGGTGTCACTCACACGATGTTCAATTTGCTTTCTTTTCTAGGGGAATGTTCAATTTGTTTTTTTTTTGTATGACCATAGAAGATGAACTAATTTTGGGCCGCATTATTTTCTAATGCGTTGACCATGCAAAAAATGGGCTGCTCTTCCTTAATTAGTTTGACTAAGCTGAGAACCACGGTACCATTCACCTTCACTGTAAACGTAAAGAGAAACCAGGAGCACGGGATAATTGAGCGTACCATAATGGACGCGTCGTAGCTGAAGCGCGGCAGTATGGTGCTCATGAAGCACGCCGGCGTGGTGGCGAGGCCCATGTCGAAGACGGCGCAGCCCGCCTTGGCCAGCCCCGCGAACAGCACCGCGCTGAGCCGCGACCCGGACAGCCGGGGGTCCCGGCCGACGGACACCCGCAGCTGCTCCCCGTCCTCGCCCTCCGGCCGCTGATCCCGCAGCCACTCCCCGAAGCTCTCGCCGATCACCTCGACGGCCAGCGGCGTGAGGTCCACGGCCCGGCCCTTCTCGCCTTCCAGCGCCACGCCGCGCACGTCCGGCCCGTTCTGCAGCCTCCGGATCACGTCGCCGTCCTCGCCGCCCGCCGACGCACCGAGCGCAGTGCTCTCCAGCTGCCCGCTGCCCGTCGCCGAGGGTCGGCCGCGGGAGCTCGCCGTGGCTCGTATCACCTGGCAGCACCTCCTCCTCCCACTCCACGCGCGAGGAGGTGGCCGGAGCGCGCCGCCCGGCCGCCTTGCGTGCTCGCATGGCTGCAGAGCGGCCGGAGGAGCGGCGATGGTAGCCATTGCCACGAGCTAGAACGCCGGTACCGGCAGTGCAGGTGACGAGACGAAATGGCACAGCACAGTGGCGGGCGGTGCACGCAGGCGATTGGTATGTGATGTGCGCGTACTGGACTGGAGAAATATCTGCAGCAGGGCGTGCGGAAGGCAGCAGCCTAGCTGGTTGCGGCATCGCCGGAGGGATATTTTGCACGTCGGGACGCGGCGGAGGCTGCGCGGACATGATAGACCGTGTGCGGTGGAGGCGCTGCCGTAACAGTTCTGTGGTGCTGCTGCCATCGAGCCTGCGAGCTGCAACGCGCGTACGTAATTGGCATGTGTTGCGAGTGTGACAAATGGCAGCTGGAGTGGCCAAAACTGAAAATGACTTGCCGTGGTTTCAAGGATCGGTAGGTGCTGCATATACGAGAGCGAATTTTGAGTTTTTGACACGGGCCAACTAAACATGTACACTTTTACAACCTGAGCCCTGCCAATTTACTGTCAGTTTACTTTTGAAAGTAGAATAGAAGTTGATTTGTACGTAGATGGTTCTTTTATTAAAAAAATCAGATGTATTATAAAGATTCATAAAAAGTACAAAACACTTCAAACCTAATAAAAATTACATCGAGGTCTATGGATCACCGAACGATCATTGCCGCCGCCAGAACGAGCCGCCGACGCGCCACTGTCGCCGCTCCCATACCGGAACCAGCCTGACATTGTCGATGACAGACACGAAGTCTTCGTGCACGTGCCCCTAAGGACCAGCGCCCCGGAGCCGCAATCGTTGCATTTGAATCCTTGAATCGATCTGAAGAACCTGGCACCAAATATCGTCGTTGCGTATGCACGACGAGAAATCCTAACCTCGCCGCCCCTAGGAGCTGGCAGGAATCTATGCCCGGGCTCCGTCTAATCCGTCCCAAGGGACGAATTTGAGGAAGCCCGAAAGATTGACTCGAAGGAGTGACGCGATCCATCCAAACGCCGCCTTGCGAAGACTAAAACCGTACATATCTACTAACAGGAGCCGAGACACCAGGATTCTCCTCCCCGCCATCAACCGGCGGAGTGGCAGAGAGGAGGCGAATCCACGGGCTCTCCGCGCGGAGATCCATGGGAGGGGCTTTCCCAAGTCGCCTTGGCAGACTGTTTTCTAAAAAGAAAGCTTGATAGGCAGTAGTATGCTTTTTGCATGGTGATACGTGTCTCACTTATATCATAAGAATTATAGTACAAGCTACATATATACCGACCTATAAAAACTAAAAAGACAGCAGAACACTAACTTTGTACGCAAAAAACACAGACTAAGAAGTAAAACTACAAACAAGACCAATTAACCCTCCGAGCTTGACACAAACATCCGTCACCTGCCTCTGGCACGATCATAACAGCCATCAAAGAAAAAAAAATGACGCATCACCTCCACATCTGAGCTCAACGCGGCACCATCACTGATATGCAGCTTTGCGGGCCTTCAAGGTGGCTCACCAAAGGCGAACCATTAGCGTTGAACGAATCAGACTGGTGCAACACCCCGAACAGTCCATCGAACTCTAGATCTAGCACCCCCACATGACTAAGACGTCGGAGCAAGACCATACCTGCCATCCATGAACCACGAACCCAGCACACGATCCACCATCTTCCAGATGTCGCTGATGCAGACTATAATCTGTATCCGCTCCTGGACTACCTCTCAAGCTCTGCGCCGGTGCTGGAGTGGACATTGTCCCAACGGTGAAGCCCGAGGACACAGGTCCACCACAAAGAATGCCGCCGCCGCACCATCTTGGATTGAACTAACTGGTTTCCAAATCCTTCCCCAGCCATAGGACCGATCACCTCGTCAGGGTAGGATTTGAAGAATCTTTATTAAGCGCCGTCATCACCGCCGCCGAAGCCAAAACGATGAACAACTAAAAAACATAACCTACTAAAGGCTAAAGCGGTCCACACGCGTAAATCCAGTGACCGGACGGCGACAGAAGAAAGCGCTCCTAGCGGCGGCGGCGGCGAGACCATTTTCTTTCTTCCCCTGAAAGATTGATATGTAGTACAAATAAGAAGTTCCGAGCATATACTAGTCTTTATTGTACTTCTTCATTTGTTTCCCTTCCTTTACCCGAGCTAGATAATCCGTACCCGTGGCATCAGCAACGAGCCAGGACAAACGTGTAATTGAATTGGTCCAAAATGGTGTAACATGTGTGCATGTTGTTGTTGTTTTTCTGTAAAAATGACCCAAGATATATTATAAAAAAACATGAGAAATACAAGAGCACCCAAAACATTATTATAACTACATCGAGGTTCCTGAATCACAAAACAACCACTATCATCCCTAGAATGAGCCGGCGATGCACCGCCGTCGGTGCTCTACTACCGGACCCAGCATTACCTTGTCGATGATAGCATGAAAGTTTTATGTGCACATGCACTTAAAGACCAGCGCCTTGGAGTCTCAGTCGTCACTGTTGAATTTGTCTGGTGTGCCTGACACAAGATCTAACCATTGCGCACGCATGACGAGAAATCTTAACCTTATTGTCCCAAGAACACGACAAGAAACTACAATGAAGGTCCGTCCAAATGGAGTCGAGGAGGAACAGAGCCTGGAAGACCAACTAGAAAAAACCGCTGACATCCGTCCTAGCACAACCCCAATGATGACTACAAAACTAACCTAATGCGGGAGGCAAATCAATGGGCTCACCGGCGGATCCTGGATGGAAAGAATTTTTCCTATCCGCAACTTACGAGGGGAAGGCCAAAAAAAACTTGAGATGTATCTACACAGATTGTCAATTTTAGTGTGGCATTTCTTTTCGACCAGAAAGTGACAAGCGTTGGATTTAAATGACAACGAAGAAGAACACATTACAAAGCTCAAATTGAGCTCGTAACACACAACGGTACAACAAAGACACCACACTACAACAAATCCACACCCTAGGATACTAGGAATCTCCCTTCAAGGATCACAGAGGTTCAACAAAGGAAAGGAGAACTTCAGTTCCCATCATAATTTGATCAAGTAAGATGGACGCTTTTTAGCATTAGTCGTCTGATTACCCCCGACAATACTCCTCACAGAGAGGGAGGCACGTCATAAGGTAACAAGGTAATCCAAGAAGGATCACTACTCGCTAACCCGAGTTCAAATGAAAACGGGCCCACCGCATTACCAAGAACTTGGATCTATATTTTAGTTTTGTATCATTACATGCTTTTTTTAAACCAAGTTTCATTATATATACATATACATACATGTGTGTATGAATCTTCAGCAATATATATTTGTACTTTTTAGTGTATTTATTATATGTGGTGTGTAAAAAAATATATCAAAATATATCAAAGTCTTGCATATCTTATTTTCTTTTTGTGAAAATTCGTATTGTTGTTGTTTTTGGCAAGAATTTTGTCTTTCGGTGTAGCCTATATATATTTGTGGTGTAGATTTTTGGAACATGGGTTTAGGTGCACCGAATTTTCTAAAAAAGGAAAAGATAGTAAAAAGTAAAAAAAAATATGAACTTTGTCGGAACAAGCATTGGCTAGCATATCACTCACGTGTAAAGTTTCGCGACAAAGTGACTTGTGTGGTATTGTTGGCAAAAAAGTCAAAATTGCAACAACAAACTGTGTGAATAGTAAGCTTAATATAGTGGTATTGGTTTTGTTTTTATTCGTTCAAAATACCACGAAAATTATTTTGTCATGAACCTTTACACATGAGTGATACACTAGACAATGCTTGTTCCCACAAAGTTCATATATTTTTTTCTTTTTTTTTTTGAAATCCGGGTGCGACTATACCCATTTTCCTTTGTGTATTTTTGACATATTTTGTCTTATTTAGTGAATTTTTGCTGATACCTAGAGAATGTCCATAATAATCCCTAGAAAACATATATTTTCGCAGGGCATTAATACGCCAGCGCCGCCGCTGACAGTCAGATCGGGGTCTCGCACAACGGCACAAGGGAGAACAGCCGGAGCCGGTGGCCCCGTGCCGCTTCCCGTATCCGAGAGGATGATGACGCGAGGGCAGCGGCGGCGCTTGGGCCTTGCCGATCCACCGGTTCCTTGCGCCGGATCTGGCCACCCGAGGAAGCGACCGCGTCAGGGTCTGCGCCGCTGTATCGCCGCGCGTCTACCCGGTCGTGAACCCCGCTCCTCCACCGACGGCGCGCGTCGCACCGGCCTTCCGGAGGAAGAGACCGAATGGAGGGACTGGGCGAACCTGACGAGCTCGCTCGCCGACGACGTCGCCGTCCGGCTGCTCTCCCACAACGTCTCGGAGTATCTCCGCTTCAGGGCCGTGTGCAAGCCCTGGCGCTCGGTCACCGAGGACCCGCGAGCGCACGGCGTCCTGGATAGCCGGTTCCGCCCCCACGGCTGGTTCCCGCTGCCCAACCGAGGGGAGTCCCCGTCGCGCCGGCGCCTCGTCCACGCAATCGCCAGGGCCCGCGTCAGAGTCCACCACCAGATATTCTCCAACAGCCGCCTCCTCAGCGTGGCCGACGGCCTGCTGGTCATGTGCGACGAGGCAACCACTACCGTCCGCCTCCTTCACCCGTTCACCGGCAAGCTCGCCGAGTTCCCCGACATCACCGACGTGCGGCCCCACGATGGCGCGGAGCCGAGCGCCCGCCTCGGCATGGACGCCTTCAAGGCCCGCTTCCCTGGCCTCGGCGTTGACCCGGACGCCCACCTCGCCACGGGCGACTACAAGTCCGGCTACCCCGCCGAGGGCACGGTCATGGACTTCGCCAGCATCGACGACTCCACCTCCCCGCCGACCCTCCAGCTCTGCGTGAAAAATGGGAAGTGGCTCGTCATCTCCGCCAAGCCTGGCGATGAGCACTGGGTGCCCCTGAGCCAGCCGAAGGGCAGCGTACGGGTCATGTTACACTTCGCTTTACTTAGGCTGGTCACAAGAAGTAACTTCGATTAGACTACTAATATGCATATCCATACGTTACTACCTTCCTATAGGTAGTAACATATGTGCGGTGTCATGCAAGTCTTCATTTCTAGACGTAGTTTTTAATACTTGGAGTGTGTTATATTACTCTAACACGTTATGTTAGAGTAGTGCTATGCACAAGATGCTTTGCAGGTGATTTCTACAAGAGAGTGCAGATCAGCTCGTCCATGCATATGACCAGAGGGCAAAAGACTGTTAGATCGGCCATCGTGTAGCTGTCGTGCAAGCTACATCGTCCGCACAGCAATTTCGTTATGTTATCAAAAACGCCTATCTTCTCATTAAATACTTGCCACATAAATAAATTTATTTTGGGATGCGTCATGTTACTATCTAAGTTATTCTCATCGAAGTGCCAAAGCCTAGTGAAGTGAAGAAGTAGTGGGCCTCGATTACCGAAAAAACACTTCAATGTTACTATCTCCGTCCGGATTTATTAGTCTCCTTATATTTCAATTAAACTTTGACCTTCTACTCCCTGCTTTATGGTTTATAGGGCTTATCTCAAAATTTAAGATTTCTCGTTTTATAAGTCTCAATTTGATTGTTCCCCATCACATGTTTAGATTTCAATGTGCATTAATTAATTGCATGCAGGGATTAATAGAAAATTGACCAATGCATGTACCTCATGTATGATGCATTGCAACTAATGCTTTGGTAAACACAATTCTTTGTGAAAAACCAGCGTATTAATTAAGTGCTTTTGCAAACTACAAAAAATATTCCACCAATCATCATCTACCCTAGTTTATGAGATTTTTGAATTGAGCCCTATAAACCGGAAAGGAGGTAGTATTTAAGTACCAAAATATACTTCCTCCTTCCATCTATATAGGGCCTAATGCGTTTTTCGAATAGTATCACTGAAAACCTCTTTTGAATATGAGTAAGTTGTATGCCACAAAAATAGTATCACTCAAAACCTCTTTTGAAACGTTCGTCATCGAGGCTGCTTGGTCTCTCTGGAAACAGAGGAACGCGCGAGTCTTCCGTCGACCGGAGCAAATAAAGAGACCAAGAGAGTTAGCTAGTTGGATTCTTGAGGAGTTACAAGAGCTGAAACATGTAGGTGTAGGTGTCGGAGGTCTAGATAGATTTGTGAGGAGTTGACCTTAGCTCTGCGTCCGGTGTGGTGTTACCGGTGACTGATGTTCGCATCTGTCGCAAGTATCTTGTAATTATCTTTTCTCTCTTCTATAAAAATATGGTACGCCATTGACATACTCTGGGAAAAAAAATATGAATTCAATAATATAAGTTTTGTGGTATATAACTTATATTTTATTAGTCAAATCTACAGACAAGATTTACAATAAAATACAAGGAGAATCAATAAACCCGGAAGGATGTAGTACTTTATGTATCCTTTCGTCCCGGATGAGCGTTATCGAGTGGCATTTTGCGACAACATTAGTTCAATTTATTTTTAGGCGTGTTTTGTAGCTTCTTTTTTTTACTCTCTATTCCCAATAATTTATTGTGTGCTTTCTTTGAATTTTGTTGTGTAATTAGTTGGCAGCACATGGCATACCTTTTGCATGATGATGCCTTGAACTATTCATGGCCTATGGAATGTAATCGCTTGGTTGATCTTTTGGTAAAAACAAAATCTTCCTAAGTTTCGAACAAAGGGACTTCAAAAAAAATGTGGGAAAAGAACGTCAAGAATGAAATGGATGTATTTCTCTTGCGCGCCCCGAGCTGTTGTGTGAAAAAGGACTATCTGAGGCAATATGCATTTGGCAGAGCCCTTGCATTAGAGGAAGTGAGGAACACCTGACCTGCGTAGGCTTTATTAAAAGAATGATTAACAGTATATATCACATTGTCTGTACGATCACCAGCCATATTTTGTTGACATAAGGAATAACATTCTTTTATTAGCTCTGAGAATTACCTTGCATGATATTTCTGGTCTTATCATAAAGCATGCACCACAAACAGTTTAACTGAATGTAAATGGGCCTGAACTGTACAAAAAATGAAGCGAACAGAGTAGTATGTTCTTTTATTCACACAAAAGTTGTAGTATGTGATAACCATGACCTTGATATGCTAGAAATGCGTTGATAACCTCCTTGACAAAATGCATTGAGCGATAACTTCCGTGACCTATCGTCAGTCTCTTACAGTCTTATTGTACTAACTAAAGTTAGTTGATAACATGCTATCTAGCTGCTTTAACCACTAGTATGACACTACACCGAATTATCCTCGTCATCTTCACTGTTTTCCAGAACGTGTGCAAGGGAATTGGCTTGCAACTTCTTAAACTGCCCTATGAAGTCTGTTGCTTCTGAAATGAGAGCATTCTTTGCAGCCTTCACACTACCAGCTCGCTGCTCCGAAAGAGGCCTCTCAGGATCAGTTGCATTGGTGCCAGCAGCCTTCTTACGAGGCTTTTTTGCGCCTTCTCTTCGGGTCAACTGATTAATGTACTTCTCGTGCAAAACAGTATTCTTTAGAGGCTTCAGTACTGGTGGACTCGGTTCAGCATGCTTAGTTTTCAACCTTGACAACGGTCTCTTACGTGCTGAAGAACTCGCGCTGTACTTTTGCAGGGAAAAGGACTTTAGATAATTGTCAGGGGTCCCAGGAGAATCGTCAAGAGGAATGTTCAATTGTAAAGCAGATGGTGAAGTCTCAAATATAGAGAAGTGATCAGCCTCTTGAGCTTGGTCAATGAGGGAATGCTTCTTCAGCAAGTGTCTCACTGTCTTCTGTGCTAATAGGCTCTTTTGTTTGGCGGTCCTTGGTCTTCCGGCTAGAGGTTCCAAGAGGTTTGGAAATTTTGGATCAGACAATGTGAAATGTGCTAGAGGAGAGAACTGTGCTTTACTTCGAGGACGAGGGGCAATTGGAGTGGGCGTAGAGAGGTCAGCATGAACTCTATTGAAGCAGTCTTCAGCAGATTTGCCTGGCACCTGAAAGGATGTGTATCAATTTGCTGAACTAACAAAAATGATGAAGGAACAAGTCTCTAGAAAAATGCTGAGTAATCTATAGGACATACTACTGAGTACTGAAGTATAAAATAGATTGTCAAAGCAGTGTGACATGTTGAATATGACATGTGGTAAGCATCACTATAAATGGCTGAAATCAATTCCATGTGAGACTACTAAAAGAACAGCAGCAAAATATCAGCAATCTAAGCTCACAGTACTATCTTTTTTGAACCTGAGCTCAAAGTATTACTCCCTCCGTCCCAAAATAAGTGTCTCAACTTTGTACTAGCTCTAGTACAAACTTGTACTAAGCTCAAGACACTTATTTTGGGACGGAGGGAGTATGTTTTTACATGTATCATGTAACTCGCAACATTAACTGATGACCACTTCACATCCATGTTGGTGTCAACATGTGATGAGAGGATGTTAGAGTACGTAATGGGCCTAATGGACCCGTTAGTCTTAGGGTTAATTAGAGATAAGGGTCGCTTGCTTAGGGGTCAAGTGCGCCTTGCTTGGGAGTCAAGTAAACCTCTCTATATAAAGAGAGGAGATGTATCGATCTAATCAAGCAAGAATTAAGAAGGAAATCCCTTCCCTCTTGCCCGGCAGTGGGCAAAAAGGCCCCCGGCCGGCCCTCTCGGGCCCTCCTTCTAGCAGCACCATAACAATTTGGTATCAGATAGCTCAGTTCCGATCATGTCTTCGCCGCCGTCCACCCCGTCGCTTCCACTGCCGACCGTCACCACCGCGCCGCTGGCCATCTACACCGCGCCGCTGCCCTCCCCGTCCGCGCCGCTGGTCGCATCCTCCGGCGCCGCCACGGCACCACCGGCCGCCGCCTACACGCCGGAGGAGATCACCGGGGTCTTCAACGACCTCGTCACAGCTGTCCAGGGGATCCGGCTGTACCTGGCCAGCCCCTACGGGCCGCCGCCGCCCCTGCCGCCGACCGTCGCCATCGGGCCGCCGGCCCTGCCGTGGTACTCGCCGCATTCAGGGGCCTCCGCGGCGTTCGCTGGGATGCTGCAGCTGCCGCCGCCGCCCGCCGCCACCCCACAGTGGCCGACGCCGGCTCCCGCCGCTCCTCCAGTGCCCATCGCCACCCCCGCGCCACCGTGGCTGCCGTGGCAGCTGCCGCACCAGGCGGCCTTCGCCCCGCTCGTCGGGCCACTGCAGCAGCGGCTGCAGCTGCCATCCATCGCCACCACCGCCCAACCCTGGCTGCCGTGGCAGCCGCTACTCCTGGCGGCCTCCGCCGCGCCCGGCGCTCCGCCGCAGCAGCTGCAGCAGCCACCGCCGGTCAGCTCCGGCCCCGCATCGACCGCGCCGGCTGGAGTCCCGCTCCACCAAGTCCAGTCCCGCCGTCACCGTCATCGCTTCCTTCTTGGATCACTACCCGCCACGTGTCGGCGGCGGTGAGGCTGCAGGCTGCTGCGCGCGGCCTCCTAGCGCGTCGGCATGTGCGGGAGATGCGTGGTCTACAGGTGCCGCTCCTCCAATTTGCCCTTCGCTGCGCAGAGGACCTCGATCTCATCCGTTGGGTCGGGGATCTTGGGCATGCGGTTTCCCCCAAGGGCGACGGGCCTACTGTTTTCCCCACGGGCAGCGACCTCAAAGTCTGCGACATCGGCG
>NC_041393.1:472849823-472980574 GCF_002162155.2 Triticum dicoccoides | reverse complement strand
TCTTCCCTGTGCGGTGCAGACCAACAGTCGTCCGGCAGGGAGAAGGCATGGTGTCACCGACAGCAGCGCACCGCGTAGCACCACTGCATTCCGCCACCAGCCGCCGCGAGGGCGCCTCTGCTGGTCACTGTTGCGACCACTTCCAGGTGGTCATACACATGCACTCCTTTTGTCCAGGTGGTGTCCATGGGATCCAGGTGGCTGTACACGTGCACGTCCGACGTGCAGATGGTGTCCACTTTTGGTTAAGGGGTCCAAAATAAAGCGTCCCAGTCCATTTCAGGTTGAGAATAATAAAACAAGCCAAGATGTAAAAGGCTTATTTTTAGGTGTTAGGTTTGTGTTGCATCGAGTCATGGTTATAAGTTGGTTAGGCTGCAGCTCGAGGACAAGCTGCATGTCCAGGTGGGGTGTAGTGTTAGAGTACGTAATGGGCCTAATGGACCCGTTAGTCTTAGGGTTAATTAGAGATAAGGGTCGCTTGCTTAGGGGTCAAGTAAGCCTTGCTTGGAAGTCAAGTAAACCTCTCTATATAAAGAGAGGAGATGTATCGATCTAACCAAGCAAGAATTAAGAAGAAAATCCCTTCCCTCTTGCCCGGCCGTGGGCAAAAAGGCCCCCGGCCGGCCCTCTCGCGCCCTCCTTCTAGCAGCACCATAACAGAGGATCACTCACATGTGCACTACAAATAATAAACAGACAACATTCCATTGATTTGCTTTCCCTTCAATGCAAAAATAATTAAAAAAAATACAGCATGAAATGTTATGTTTCACTATGACTATTAACCAACTCTTGTAAATATTACCAGTTCTACACATTCCCAGAAAACGCTCTCTACAATTTTTCTTTTCTCAAATACGCACCTAAGTATGCATCATCTCGTATTAGAAGAAAACATCCAAATGACATCAAACTTGCAACCTATAAACAAAAGCAGAAAAGAAAGCCAAAAATGAAAGAAAACAGCAGTCCACAGACTATACAACTATCCTACTGCTACTTTTTTTTTTAAAAAAAAAAACAAGATCCTACTGCTACTATTTGGCTTATTCATCGTTCAGACACTACTGGTATGTTGACTCTGGAAGTATTTTCAACATGTTCAACTCTAGGCTACCCCAACTTGTTTGGGACTGTCTGAAAGGCTTTGTTGTTGTTGTTGGACATTTTGTACGTGATTTATGTTGACTGCTTAACAAAAGGAAATCAAAAAAACAATGCAGTGGAATATCAGATTCTAGCAGCAAGTCCCATGAATAATTTGTGCTCAGGAAACCCCATTCCAGCATTTTCATGTTTATTATTATGCTTTCTTAAGGCAACTTGCGCAACTAGATATCAAACAGCTCTTGCAACTACAACGATAAGATCAAACCACTAAAGAAACAAAATCAAAGGATTGGAAATACCATTTTAGAAACTTTCTTCCAGAAATGTGGGGATGGTCGAGCAGTGAAGTAAGCCTGGCGCAATATAGTGTCCTGCTCTTCTGTCCATTCATCTGACGCACAACATTGTTGCTGTACCCCTTCTTTAATGCCACTTAGCTCTTCAGTGCATTCCTTGGTGTTCATCAGTGTATCATCACCAATTTTAGGCTGCACTATGGAAGAAGGATTATTTTCACTCTTCTTGTGGATGATGTTTCTGGGTTCAGTGATGGGTACAATTTCTTGACAATCAGTTTTGTGCTCCTGGTGAGTTTGCTTCCTTGATCCCTGCTTTCTTCCAGTGCCTCTCTTCCTCTTTCCAGTCAGCTCCTCACCACGACTGGGCTTTGGCTCTTGCATCTCACTCTTTTTGTAAGATGCATCTGCAGTCTTTCTCCTGGAAGGAGCATCTTGGGAATCTTCATACACTGTCTGGAGCTTATTGTGTTTTTCCATCCTTGCAGAAGCTTTTACTGCAGCAATTCTCTGGCTACTCCTTGGTGGATTCTCTAGCTTTTTGTCTTTCTTAACAGCCTTTTGAGTCTTGCTATTATGGGGAATGTCGCGGGGATTTGGTGTGAACGGCAGCAATTTGTGGTGACTTTGCTTCTCCACCAAGGGCTTGTTCACACTCTTATCACCTCGTTGGAACCGTGTAGATCTCTGAACAGGCGTAATCGCCCATTGGTTACCCCTGACTTCGCATTCCTGCAACAGAAGGTGGGTAAAACTTAAAACAGTGTTGCCGCAAGCTATGCCACTAAAAGGTCCGACCAGAATCATCCAATCATAAACTATGATATTTGTAATCAAGTGCCAATCGTGAAATGGATGAATCAGCCCAGTTAGCAAGCATATTAGATTATTAGTATGATGATCGGACAGGCATGAAATGGATAAAATTAAGAGGCGGGTGAACAAACTATTAGTGGCATATAAAACATACGAGTAAGAAACTAATCTTTGTTTTGGGGGGTGGAAGAAACTAATCTGTTGTTGGATAAGTAGAATATAGGGAATAGAGCAAGATTTTATACTTGGTAGCACGACATGCTGGAATATGTTAAACCATTGATAGTTGGTTGTTGTCACGGAATCCCCGGAAATCAAGAAATGGTGACAAATCTTGGGAAGAAAATTGGGTTTTGTCTAACTAGTGAAGAAAGATCTAAACAAGGTGGCCAAATCTCCTCCTCGGGCGACTACAATGCGCTGAAGAGGAAAAAACTAAGCGCATGCGAATAACATCCCGCACCCCCAAATCGAAGCCAATATCTGCAACCAAGAAGAGATTTGCCCCCTATACCTCGTCCGCCTCGTCGAGAACAATAGGGTGCTCCGGATCCCGGCCGGTAAGCCGCGCCGACCGGCGTGGGAGAGCCTTCGGAGGTCGTCCCGCAGCTCCGCCGCCCTCGTCGCGGGTGCATCGGCTTCTCCCCGGGGTTGTGGGGGCGGCCTGCTTCTTGAACTTGCAGGCCTCCGCGTCCTCGTCCCGGTTCCTGGACCGGGACTGGATCCACGGAGACGGAGAGTTGAGCGGAGTCGCGTGGCGCGAGCGCAGCCGCCCCTTCCACGGCGTCCCGCCGGCCACCGGGGTGGAGGGTTCCTGCTTCTTTACCATGTTTGTTGGCTGGAGAAAGGAGAGGGAGAAGAAGGGGATCGATTGCTGGAGAGGCTGGAGTTTGGAATGAACCGGGAGGGGATTTTGAATGGGAGAGAGGTGGAATGAGGGCGGTCGTCCTGGACCCTGGGCCGAATGCGCCAGGCTTGGGGTGAGTGTTTGCTGGACTCGGTACCGGAGATAGCTAGGCTTTCTGGGTGCTCATTCCGGGCCGGCCATGCTTCAGGTCAAGAGAATTAATATGACAAGTCATCTAGGAGTACTTGCTCAAAAAAAATCTAGGAGTACTTGCTCCATCAACAAAAAAAAAACATGCTCCCTCAAAAAAAAAATCTAGGAGTACTTGCTCCTGCTATCAAACCAGGTCCACAGGCACTTTTCCCTCTCGCTAGGGTTATCCTTCCTCTTGTCGCCGGCGGCGACATTGAGAAAATTCTTCGACTCCCAGGCTTCCTCCGCTTCTGATCCTCTTTCTCGGGCTGATTAAGGGACAGCCTGGTGCTATTTCCCGGCCTTGGACGGGGTAAGGAACGAGAGGAGTCTTTGGAGGTCCAGATCGCGATCGCATCTCTGAGATCGATCTCGAGTTTGATCATGGCGAACAAGGGTAGTTCTTCGACGTCGGGAGACAAGTCCAAGGGAAAGATTAATGACCTCATGAAGGAGCTGGCTTTGGGAGAGGATGATCTGGGCGATGTGATCTTTGAAGAGGATGATGCGCCACCGGAAGAGGACCTTCGGTGGATGATCTTGGTCAGGGTGCACATGGATAAGGGCTTCAACACGTACTGGTTCTTCCGCAACATGAGGTCGGCTTGGGATCCGGCAAGGACGGTTAAGATCAAAACCCTGGAGGAAAATTTGTTCATTATGCAGTTTATTTGTCTAGGGGATTGGGAGACGGTAACTCAAGGAGGCCCTTGGCACTTCAGAGGTAATCCGATGATAATTACACCGTATGATGGGTACACCAAGCCGGCAACTATTGAGTTATTCAAGTTCGACATATGGGCGCAGATCATCGATCTCCCCATTGCGTATCATGGTAAAGTCAAGGCTTTGGCTTCGAAGCTCGGCGAGTTTGTAGACTCTGAACCCTCATCCTTTGATTTTGAGGGAAACTTTTACCATGTGAGAGTGTGTCTGGATGTGCACAATCCTCTGAAGAAAGCAACTTCCATAGTTCGCGCAGGGGAGCGTGAGATCTTTGCGATTAAGTATGAGCGACTGCCGGATTGGTGCTAAGTTTCTGGGATGATGGGTGATGACCCACAAGTGTATGGGGTCAATTGTAGCTCTTTCGATAAGTAAGAATGTCGAACCCAACGAGGAGCAAAAGGAAATAACAAGTGGTTTTCAGCATGGTAATGTCTGCAAGTGCCAAAATTGTGAGTAGCGGAGTAGTTTGGTAGCAAGATAATTTGCAACAAGCAAGTAACAATAGTAGTAACAAAAGTGCAACAAGGTAGCCCAATCCTTTTGAGGCAAAGGACAGGCCAAAACGGTTTGTTATGACAAGCAAAGTGTTCTTGAGGGTACACGGGGATTCATCTAGTCACTTTAATCATGTTGGCTTAATTCGTGTTTGGTACTTTGATAATTTGATATGTGGGTGGACCGGTGCTTAGGTGTTGTTCTTACTTGAACAAACCTCCTACTTATGATTAACCCTTTCGCAAGCATCCGCAACTACGAGAAAAGTATTAAGAATAAATTTTAACCATAGCATTAAACTTTTGGGATCCAATCGGTCCCTTACGGAATATCGCATAAACTGGGGTTTAAGCTTCTGTCACTCTCACAACCCATCATCTAATAACTGCTCCACAATGCATTCCCTTAGGCCCAAATATGGTGAAGTGTCATGTAGTAGACGTTCACATCACACCACTAAGAGAATGGCAACATACGTACCATCAAAATATCGAACACATATCAAGTTCACATGATTACTCGCAACATGATTTCTCCCATGACCTCAAGAACGAAAGTAACTACTCACAAATGATAAACATGTTCAAGATGAGAGGGGTATTAAATAGCATAATGGATCTGAACATATAATCTTCCACCAAATAAACCATATAGTAATCAACTACAAGATGTAATCAACACTACTAGTCACCCACGAGCACCAATCTATAGTTTTGATACAAAGATCGAACACAAGAGATGAACTAGGGTTTGAGAGGAGTTGGTGTTGTGAAGATGTTGATGAATATATCCCTCCCCAAGATGGGAGAGTTGTTGGTGATGATGACGACGATGATTTCCCCCTCCGGGAGGGAAGTTCCCTTGGCGGTATCGCTCCGCCGGAGGGCAAAAGTGCTCCTGCCCAAGTTCCGCCTCGAGGCGGCGGCGCTTCGTCCCGAATGTCCTCCCTTATTTTTTCTAGGTCAAACTGGCTTACATACCAGAAGATGGGCACCGGAGGTGGGCCGAGGAGGGCAACACCCACCAGGTCGCGCCTGGGCCTCCTGGCGCGCCCAGGTGGGTTGTGCCCACCTGGTTGGCCCTCCTCTAGTACTTATTTGCTCCACTATTTATTAAATATTCCATAAAAAATCCTCGGGGAGTTTCAGCTCATTTGGAGTTGTGCAGAATAGATAGCTTGACATAACTTTTTCAGGTCCAGATTTCCAGCTGCCAGAATTCTCCCCTTTGGTGCATACCTTGCATATTATGAGAGAAAATGCATTAGAATTACTCCAAAAAGCATTCTTATACAATAAAACAACATAAATAACAGTAGAAAAACATGATGCAAAATGGACGTATCAACTCCCCCAAGCTTAGACCTCGCTTGTCCTCAAGCGAAAACCAAAATCGAAAAACATGTCCACATGCTTAGAGAGAGGGGTGTCGATAAAAACAAAAATACGGACATAGCAACATCACGTGACTTATTATAACACCAACAAACTTCAATATAAAACTTTTATTATAGAACTTTTATCATCGACTTCTCATGAACAAGTGACAATTCATCACAACATTGAAGTATAAAACATAAACTCTATTGGAAATCAACAAACTATGTTCTCAGTCAACTTTGCAACTACAATTCATCATCTTTTTAGGAAGGGTCACGTATCGGAGCCTTTAGGCAAGTCCACATACTCAACCATCATTTAGTATTCTATGATTGCTAACACTCACGGCGTACACATCAGCAAAACGTTTCAACCGGACACAAAGAAAGATAGGGGCTTATAGTTTCGCCTCCCAACACACTCACCTCGAGGGTGATGTCAACAATAATAACTTATGCCACCCATATTCAATTGGACATATGTGCCTAGATCTTTCCTCACCACATGATGCTTGCCAAAGGAGAAAAATAAAAGGAATAGAGAGAAAAACTTTGACTCTTGCCTAAAAGTAAGTACATGAAAGTAAAAGATAGGCCGTTCGCAGAGTGAAGAAGAGGTTGCCATGCGCTTTTTGTTTGTATGCTAAACCCCTTAGTGCAAGAGAACGTCACGTTATATTGCCCCTTGTGATGGCAACCTTTATTATGCAGTCTGCCGCTTTTATTCTTCACCATCACAAGTTCGTACAACGCTCAATTTTCCCTTACACTAAATGATCTCACATTTTTATAAGCAATTTTTATTGCCCTTTTTGCACCGATGACAACTTACTTGAAGGATCTTACTCAATCCATAGGTAGGTATGGTGGACTCTCAAATGAGATAGGGTTTAAGGGTTTTGGATGCACAAGTAGTATCTCTACTTAGTGCGGATTTTTTGGCTAGCAAAGATAGGGCAAGCACCACATGTTGAAGGATCTATGACAATATGAGTTCTGTGTGAATATGAACAAACATAAATCATTAAGTTGTCTTCCTTGTCCAACGTCGTCAATTTTGGCATATAATATTTTGATGGGTGCTCACAATCACAAAAGATTTCCATGATAGTGCATTTATATGTGAATCTTCTCTTCCCTTATTGATTCTTTCATGTGTTGCATGATTGACCAATGCTATGTTTGTCAATCTACAATAAAATTTTCTACTTATACTTTTCCTTATGTAATGTCATCACTTACCATAAGATTAGCATATGATCTTTTCTTTTTATTTCGTGTTGCAGCAAGAAAGTAAAGAAGACAAAACTCAAACTAAACTTTATTATATCTCGCACACGATTACAAGGATTTGTCACTAAGCAAACTCACAAAAAGCAAGGATCAAACTAAACTTTTATTCATCTAATAGCAAAAGATAACCATTGATCGAACTAAGAAAATAAAGGCAAAAGATAATGGAGATTGATACGATACCGGGGCACCTCCCCCAAGCTTGGCGAAATCCAAGGGGAGTGCCCATACCCAATACTCAGTTTTCTTTTGGTGGTGATGAAGAAGACGGTGGTGATGAAGTAGATGCAATCCGATCTTCAAGGATCTAGAGGCTCTCCAATCTTCGGATGACTCTTCGCAGGGAAGCAATGTGCTCCATATGCAAAATATTTTCACGATTGAGATACTTATTTTGTATACGAACCGTATTAATGATCCTGAAGGCTGCAATCTCAACGGGGGTAAGATGAGCATAGTAGGGTTCAAGGGTATCTTCCTCTTCCTCATTGGTGGGCAATGCTTGCTCGTCCATCGGCACTTGACCTCCGGTGACCTCCTTGCTCTTGTCCTCCTTAGCTGCTCCAACGGGGTCTTCTCTCTTCAGCTCAATCTTCATCAACCAAGCATCTTCTTCCATACGATTAGAGGGGGGACAAAACATGATGCCTGGCTCAACAGATCCGACAGAAAACAACAAGGAAAGAAAACAGGAGATTTCTCCGCAATACAAAGGTTAACAGGTTCGGGAGGTATATATAGATCTTTTATCTTGGGGAACAAGCAAAAGGAAGAAAACGGAGACCAGAAAGTACTCGAGGTGGGCACAACCCACCTGGGCGCGTCAGGCAGGTGTATCGTGCCCACCAGGGTCACTTTCCCGAAAGTTTCTTATTTTCCTAATTTTCTAAATATTCCAAAACTCACAAAAAATATTTTTGCGGATTTTTCAGAGTCCGTTTACTTACCATATCATGTACCTCCTTATTTTCACGATTCTGGAGTGTTCCGGAAGGACTCTTTTATGTGCTCTTCCGGTGTCAAAGTTTCGATAACATTGCTTTCAACATTAACGGGTGTACCTGAGATATAGTGTTTTATTCGTGGCCCATTGACAACCTTTGGGTTAGTCCCTTCGGCCTTATTTATTTTGATAGCTCTGGATCGATAGACCTCCTCGATGACATAGGGTCCTTCCCATTTGGAGAGGAGTTTTCCTGCAAAGAATCTGAAACGAGAGTTGTACAAAAGAACATATTCTCCTACTTTGAACTCACGCATTTGGATTCTTTTGTCATGCCATCTTTTAACTTTTTCTTTGAATAACTTAGCATTTTCATAAGCATGAGTTCTCCATTCATCTAATGAGCTAATATCAAATAACCTCTTTTCCCTAGCAAGTTTGAAATCATAATTGAGTTCTTTTATTGCCCTAAATGCTTTGTGTTCTAACTCAAGAGGTAAATGACAAGCTTTTTCATAAACCATTTTATATGGAGACATACCTGTCGATTCTATATCCGACGTATCTCATAGTAGGGGTCCTAAGCTAGGTGTCTTGGAGCGATGGTAACATGAACACGGGGTTTTACCCAGCTTCGGGCTCTCTCAAAGAGATAATACCCTACATGCTGCTTTTGATTGTATTCATATGGGGTGTAGTACAGGGTACACGTATCTACCACGAGATTGTAGTAATGAATATGAGATTGTCTATTGACTAGCCTGGCCTCGGTATATATAACACCAGAGGCCTAGGGTTTAGGAGAGTCCTCGTCTTGGGCGCCAAGTCTTGTGGGATCTCCCTTGTATGCGGCATGGGCTGTCCGAACTGGCCCATGAATAAATGGCCATGGGGGTCCTCGACCCAATCCAAGAGACCGGGATACGACGTGGTGAGTACCCCTAGTCCAGGACACTGTCAGTAGCCCCGTGAACCGGTCTTCAAGTTGGAGACGCTCCTCGGTTCTTCCGAACTGCTCTTCGTCTTCGGTTGTCGGTCTTGAAAACTGGTTCAACAAATCTTCCCATCATCTATCTTGAGGATTGCCGAGCTAAATCTGAAGAGTTTATACATCGGGTATCCGAGGAGCCCTTTAAGTCTTTGGCCTTTATCAATGCCTTGTTATTTTTATGCCACGCCTCGGGTTTGAAGTTGTTCCCATGCGGCGGTGTCCTCTTGCATCCGAGCTCCAACCCCAGACTGCATTCGAGGTATCTTTTGCATCTAAGCACCAACACCGAACTGTATCCGAGCTCCAACGCTGGATTGTATCCGAGCTCCAACGGCAAACTGTATCCAAGCTCCAACACCAGACTATGTCCAAGCTCCAACACTGGACTATGTCCAAGCTCCAATGCCGGACTGTATCCGAGGTGTCATAGATCACCTTGGTTCAAAAAAGTTGAAGGAGTTTAGCCAAGCTTAAAGCCGGAAATGCCCTCTATGCAGCCAGCCACTTGCATCCGAGCTATATCCCGAAATGCTTTCGAGGTGGTTCAACACCTCGGTCATGGGCTGATTGTTTGCCGATTTTATTTCCGATGCGTGTAAATTTATTTGTTGTCAACATGTATAACCAGTAGCCCTCAAGGTGTGTGTCGGTCTAAAACCCGAGATGCACCTGAAGGAAAACATGAAACTGCTGATCCTAGTAGCCCCTGAGACTCAGGTCGATTCGCAAAATCGGCCTGAGGATGAACTCCTAGCTCGGCAGCATACGTAGGAATGGAAACGCAGTGTAATATATTAGAGGTAATAGTGATCGGCGGACGAGCCCTTGAGAGAGGGTTTTGAGAAGTTGCCGTAATATACTAGCTTGATGCCGGATAGGTCCATATGGTAGCTATTGTTGTCCGAAGACGCGTTTGCGCATAGTTCGGTCAAGCCGAACACTAAGCACTTTGAATTTTCTGCATTGAATAGGAAATGCAGTAGCCCCCGAGACACTGGTCGGGTGGCAACACCAGATCAGGGGGTCGATGTACCCCTTTAATATTTGTAAATGATAAGCACGAAGCCCAGTAGCCCTCGAGCCTTAATGTGGGCACGGGTGGCCGAATTAAGGATCGATATCCGAAGTAAAATCATAAATTAGGTGTAATGATTCTGTGTATCCAAGTACTCTACATCATTAATGCTCGGATCCACATTGTACAAAACTTTGCTGACCGACCATCGGCTTCAACCTCCACGGCCAGTAGCCGAGGAGTGTTTGTCCCACTTTATAAAGTCTTTACAAGGGCAAAGATTTACGACAAACAAGGCAATCCGGCCATACGGTTTTATAAACAGAGGTACGCAGAGAGATATGTTATATTACTTTTTAATGTAAGAAACATCTTCTGAAGAAAATAGTCTCGCTATCGGTTCCTTTCTTTGGGTTGTCATGCTAAGCATGATCATGAAACATCATCTCCGATCAATGCGAATATTGAGGATTTAGTTTGGGGAAAGTTCCCGAACTATGTGGTCTTTAAAGAACCTAAATTTCACTGCCGTTGTTGCCGACAAATTATATCCTTTAAGATCGCTAGCTTTCGGCTTCACCCAATTTGAGGTACTAACTCGGATGACCCGACAGTAACAATCACAGAGGTGCTCCCTTTACCGCCTAGCCGGACAATCGGGAACGTAGGGGTAAGCACAGGAGCCAGGCAACCCAGCTTGGCCAAAATATTAAGTCAAATTGATGCATATTTATGGCTTTATATAACGTTGATTACGGAAGGCAGCCCTCGTATATTAAATACAAATGCCGATGATATGTTTATTTTGACTCCGTTACGACCATTTATCAGTTGAAAGTGGCCCATCATCGGCTTCCACCCCCTTGCAGGGTGTTTCCATAATAACAAAATAACACTTAGGTGACGTCTCGGTGCCCGAAGGTGGTTGTGTTAGCGGAAACAAGGCAATCAGATATACGGGTTTTATAACTTTCACTTAGTCATAGGAGCTTAAAGTTGGGAGGCCAGCTACTAGCCCTCGGTTAGTGTTCGGCGATAGCCAAGGTCAAGCCGTTAACACTTCGGCCAATGTTAAGAATGGACCATCGTTTAATATGGGTGACCTCCATTGATGTTCTAGTTTAACACAATTATCGGATCGTTGACCAGTTTACGCTTATTGTGACAGTCAGTTTTCGGCTTTCTCCACTAAGGTGCTTAACCATGTGAGCTGGAAGCACAATCGCAATGGTTCTCCCTTTGCACACCTAGCCGAACAAAGCGGAACGTAGGAGGCAAGCATAGGAGCCGGGCAACCCAACTATTGACCGAAGACACAATTCGAAACCGATGCATATATAGCAATATCCGAGAATGTTTTTGTCGAATCTCTAAAGGTGTCCGGCGTTGCACTGCGAGACTTATGCTGGAAACACACAAATAGTTTAAAAGTGTCATGGGTTTGGAAAACCAAAAACACTTCAGTAAAAACTTGACGTCCGAACTAGATCTAGTGTTATGTGCCAATCCGAAAATTGGTCTTAGGGAAAAAATTGTGCTTCTGTCATGCTTCAACATGACACATCCTATCTGAAGACTTCAAGCGGGTCAGCCTACGACTTCAACCTCCTATCCCGAAGGTGGAGTACTACTTGTTAGGCTAGTTTAGCAAACTAAACTCTAGCGGCTTTGTGAGAGAAATTAGGCTCCTCGGCTATTGACCACACACCCACGTCAAAAAAGGAGTGATAGAAAAAGACTTTGCAATGACTAAGAAGAAGACACTTACTATAGAACGGCTCGCATGAATTTAAGAGCCCCCAAGTGACTTGGGTAAAAGAGTTTTATGTATAATGATTGTATGTACCAAAGTACTTATACCATATATGTGTTCGCCTGAACTTTAAACGCGTCTTAACCGATCGTTGGCTTCTCCCTCTTCGGTCAAGGGCCGAAAAGTGTTATGTACTCCACCTGTCGATAATATCGGCGGTGTTTCCAATAACCAGGCAATCAGGCCATAAGGCTGTAACAGACAAAGCGCGCTCATGGAACTTATGCTATATTACTGACGAAGTGTAAGAAGCATCTTCGAAGAAAATAGTACCCCCACCGATACCTTTCTTTGGTTGCTCATTGTTACTATGAGACTTGTGCAGTAGATTTTTTTTGTACTCATGAGTTCCTTGTGTGCCTACCATGATTGAAAACAATAAGAGCGCTAGCTTTCGGCTTCACCCAGTCTGAGGTCCGAGCTCGGAAGACCCGATCGTGACAACCGCAGAGGTGCTCCCTTTACTCCCTAGCCGAACAATCGGGAACGTAGGGGTAAACACAGGAGCAAGGCAACCCAGCTTGCGGAACACTTAAGTCAACATGGCACATATTGTGGCGTAATACACGAACAAGGAACTAAGCCATACAAGTATAATCATATGCAAGAGGAAAGGCTTCATAAAGGAAGCCCCCAAGTAAACGGGGTATTTGAATTTGTGTGTCACAAACAAAGTTTTGACAAGGAAGTTTTTCACAAACAACTTTTTGCCAAAGAAGTATAATGCTTGGTTGAACCGAACAAAATTTAAAACTGAAAGTTTTTGAGCATGAGAGCGACTTAGCTGGTTAATGTGCTCGGTGTTGATGACGCAGTCCGAGCTTGATGCGGGACAAGGTCCTAGCCCCCGAGCCGGTCCCGAGGTGGCGGAGCGAAGAGCTCAACACTCTGAAGTAGCGACGTAGCACGACCAATGTGGCGAGGTGGAACCTCCAGTCCGACCGAGGCAACGAAGCAGGCCGACAGTATGATGCCGAAGTCCCCGGCGTGGGTTAATGAAGTGATGACGAAGCCCCGGTCCAGCCGAGGTGACGTGGTACGTCGGTACGCCGAGGTGACAGCGCTGCCGGACCCGGATCATTTATCTATGCACGGAAAATAGTGCAAGCCGGAGATAATAGTAATAATAATAAATTGAAAAAAAATAGTTGCATAATTAATAATTTATGCAAAGTGAGTAATAAAACAAATATGGCCCGTTGCCGAACGCTCGATGAGGTAGAGATTTCTCTACGATGCTGAAGTCCCTGAGGCAACCGAACATGTCGGTATGGCAATTCGACCAACAAGATGATCACGCGAGCCGATTTATGCCGATTGGGACGACGATGTCGGCTTGCCGAAGTGACCGCGTGACGCAGTCGAAGTCGATTACCTACACCTGTAAAATAGTGTAGTCCAAAAATAAAAAAAATCTTCTACTTAATTGACATAATTGAAGTAAAAAATTGAATATATATGGCCTGGGCGACAAGGTCAGCCCGGCGGAGCGGCAATGCGGAAAAGTTGACACAGGGACACGCGTTGACGCGACGCAATGACTTGGTGGGCGCAGGCAGGAGGACGACATCTGCTTGCCGAGGTGCTGGCGCGGCCCAACCTAAATAGATTGCCTGCATGCACAACATAATGCAACCAAGGAATAATAATAATGAAAAATGGTGCATAATTAATTTATGCGAAGTAAAAAAAAGTTTGGTAAATATGGCGTGAGCGTTGAGGCTAGCTCGATGGTATGATGGCGTTGTGGCGCGGCGATGTCGACACAGGTCGGCCAACCTCAGTGACGGCGAGATGCCGACTAGACCGACGTCGTGCACAAGTGTCGACAAAATACCCCTGCAAAAATAATGCATTGCAAAACAACAGACAATATTCTGTGTGCAATAATTTTGGGAGCTAACCGAATAGTTAGAAAAAATAAAACCTGTTCGACGGTGATAACGGGGCTGATTTGAATTATTAAAATTCGCTGACCAAAATCGAGGTACTGTATTGATGTGTGTTCGGAGGTCCTCATCTTCATGTGGTCGCTCGGGACATGCTGCCGCCGCTTCATGTATGCGTTGCCGCGCGAGCGGCCCTGAGACGCCGATCAAGCCAGAGCTTGCTAGCTTGCACGGGGATCATCTTCTCATGTGAATTTATGTTCGGATGGGGCCACCGCGTCGACGAACCAAATTTTAGATCGGTCGCTAAAGGTCTACATAGAAAAAATTATGCAAACCAGCAGAACAATATTCAGTGTGTATTTAATATAGATTGCGTAGGTAACTGGAAAAATAGAACCTGATATTTCTGTCCGATTAGCGAGGCGCTGAAATTCGAGGTGAAAAAGCCCGAACTCATCAGACTAGTACCGCACACTCTTTATAGGGCAAATCCGGTTGCAGATACGGCATCCGTCAGACTGCGAACAAAAAATCCACATCCAAATGCAGATGAAACGCTAGTACAAGCCTAGTTTGCATCGTTCATTAATTAGACCTTAAAAACCGTCCTGCAAAAACTTGCGCTTTTGCGTTAGTACTTTGGCCTATGCATGCGGTAGGAAAAAAACTACTAGTGGACGATAGCAATTAATTGTGCTGAATTAAAAAGGAAAGAGTACAAATAATATAATTAGAGAAAGGAAAGAGCAAAAGAAAAAGGGAAAGAACTCCCTGGATAGCCGCTGCCCCACCCGGAGTGTCCTCGGCTCCACATGCGCTTGCCCAACCCAGCTCAAGGTACGTCAGGCAAGATCATCTGCTAGTCGATCTCTATGGATGCGTCTGACATTAGGGGAATAAAAGAAGCTGCATCGAAGTGCTCTAGAGACTCAGCGTGAGAGCTAGTCAGATTAGACTAGCATACTTGCATCAATCAAACAACAATTGACGTGCCACAACTAGTACTCCTAGTGCGCTGCCCCATGATTGAGTTGTTCTGACAATTAGTGCCAGGCTGCCGCTTCTCCTCGGAGCAGCGTTCTAATATGTCTTGATTTGCTTTCCGCAGTGTATCACATTTGCCTGATCTTTAGGGAGGCCGGGCGGCCGTAGCATGACGCATATCCTGATTGCCCGGCGGCGTTCGAGATCAAAACTGATCTGCAAATAACATAGCGCAAGACCACAGACAATAATTGAAAAAAATATGATATACGTGGAATAGATTGAATTGAAATCATAACACCTGATTATCCCATCGGTCCGCGCCGATCACCTAGCAGTCTCTCAATGAAAGCACCAATGTCGGTTCTATATCCGGCGTATCTCGTAGTAGAGGTCCTAAGCTAGGCATCTTGGAGCGATGGTAATATGGACACGGGGTTTTACCCAGCTTCAGGCTCTCTCAAAGAGATAATACCCTACATGCTGCTTTTGATTGTATTCATATGTGTGTAGTACAGAGTACACGTATCTGCCACG
The DNA here is from genome assembly GCF_002162155.2 of Triticum dicoccoides. NCBI lineage: Eukaryota > Viridiplantae > Streptophyta > Magnoliopsida > Poales > Poaceae > Triticum > Triticum dicoccoides. Next base: position 472,965,240 of record NC_041393.1, on the reverse strand, counting down.
AGATTGTAGTAATGAATATGAGATTGTCTATTGACTAGCCTGGCCTCGATTTATATAACACACCAGAGGCCTAGGGTTTAGGAGAGTCCTCGTCTTGTGTGCCAAGTCTTGTGGGATCTCCCTTGTATGCGGCATGGGTTGTCCGAACTGGCCCATGAATAAATGTCCATGGGGGTCCTCGTCCCAATCCAAGAGTTCGGGAGACGACGTGATGAGTACCCCCTAGTCTAGGACACGGTCAATACCCATAGGATTTTTGTAAGCTGTTCTATTAGCCCAAAGTGCATCATCCAATTTCTTAGACCAATTCTTCTGGGACCTATTAAAGTCTTTTGTAAGATTAGTTCTATTTCTCTATTTCTAAGTTCAACTTGACCACTAGACTGAGGATGATAAGGTGACGCAATTCTATGGTTAACATCATACTTAGCAAGCATTTTAGGGAAAGTACCATGAATAAAGTGTGAACCACCATCAGTCATTAAATATCCAGGGACTCCAAACCTTGGGAAAATAACTTCCTTAAACATTTTAATAGATGTGTTGTGATCAGCACTACTGGTTGGAATAGCTTCTACCCACTTAGTAACATAATCAACAGCAACCAAAATATGTGTATACCCATTAGAGGAAGGAAAATGTCCCATAAAGTCAAATCCCCAAACATCAAATGGTTCAAAAGCAAGTGAATAATTCATAGGCATTTTTTGACGCTTACCAATATTACCTATTCTTTGGCATTCATCAGAAGATGAGACAAACTTACGGGCATCCTTGAAGAGAGTAGGCCAATAAACCAGATTGCAATACCTTATGAGCAGTTCTGTCTCCCGCGTGATGTCCTCCATAAGCTTCGGAGTGAAATTTCCGTAGGATTTGTTCCTGTTCATGCTCAAGTACACAATGTCTAATAATACCATCTACTCCTTCTTTATAAAGATGTGGGTCATCCCAAAAGTAATGTCTTAAATCATAGAAGAATGTTTTCTTTTGTTGGTATGTGAAGCTATGTGGTATGTATTTAGAACAATATAATTAGCGTAGTCAGCATACCAAGGTGTACTACGAGAAACATTTATTGCAGCTAGTTATTCATCAGGGAAGCTATCATTAATAGGTTGTGGGTCATCAAGAATATTTTCAAGTCTAGACAAGTTATTAGCTATGGGGTTCTCTGCTCCCTTCCTATCACTGATATGCAAATCAAATTCTTATAGCAGAAGAACCCACCTAACGAGTCTAGGTTTAGCATCTTTCTTTTCCATAAGATATTTTATAGCAGCATGATCGGTGTGAACAATTAGTTTAGAATCAACAATGCAAGATTTGAATTTATCACAAGCAAACACCACTGCTAAGAATTCTTTTTCAGTAGTAGCATAGTTTCGTTGAGCATTGTCTAGAGTTTTTACTAGCATAATGAATAACATTCAATTTCTTATCAACTCTTTGCCCTAGAACAACACCAACAACATAATCACTAGCATCACACATAATCTCAAAAGGCAAGTTCCAATCAGGTGGTTGAACAATAGCTGCAGTGATTAAGGCTTTCTTTAGTGTTTCAAAGGCTTCCATGCAATCATCATCAAACACAAAGGGAATATCCTTTTGTAAAAGATTAGTAAGAGGCCTAGAAACTTTAGAAAAGTCTTTGATAAACCTCCTATAGAAACCAGCATGACCAAGGAAACTACGAATACCTTTGATATCTTTAGGACATGGCATTTTCTCAATTGCATCAACCTTGGCTTTGTCCACCTCTATGCCTCTTTCAGAAATTTTGTGGCCCAACACAATACCTTCATTAACCATAAAGTGACACTTCTCGCAATTCAAGACAAGATTTGTTTGTTTACACCTCTGCAAAACTCGATCAAGATTGCTTAAACAATCATCAAAAGACTTCCCATAAACAGAAAAGTCATCCATGAAAACCTCAACAATCTTTTCACACAAATCAAAGAATATAGCAGTCATACATCCTTGAAAGGTAGCAGGTGCATTACATAAACCGAAAGGCATACGTCTATAAGCAAATGTTCCAAAAGGACAAGTAACAGTGGTCTTTTCTTGATCAGATTATAAAACAGGTATTTGGGAAAAGCCAGAGTATCCATCAAGGAAGCAAAAATGTGTGTGCTTAGATAATCTTTCTAACATTTGATCGATAAAAGGCAAAGGGTAATGATCTTTTCTAGTAGCTTTATTTATTTTTCTATAATCAATTAACATTCTGTAGCCCATGACAATTCTTTGTGGAATAAGCTCATTCTTATCATTAGGAACAACAGTAATACCTCCCTTCTTAGGGACACAATGAACAGGACTTACCCATCTACTATCAGCTATAGGATAGATTATACCTGCTTCCAGAAGTTTCAATATTTCCATTCTTACCACTTCTTTCATTTTCGGGTTTAACCGGCGTTGGTGATCAACAACGGGTTTAGCATCAGGTTCCACATTAATCTTGTGCTGACATAGAGTGGGACTAATGCCCTTAAGATCATCAAGAGTATATCCAATAGTAGCCCTGTGCTTCCTTAGAACTTTCAATAATCTTTCTTCTTCATGTTCTGAAAGGTTAACACTAATAATAACATGATATATCTTCTTTTCATCAAGATAAGCATATTTCAAAGTGTCTGGTAATTGTTTTAGTTCAAACACAGGATCACCTTTAGGTGGAGGAGGACCTCCTAGAGTTTCAATAGGCAAATTGTGTTTAAGCAGAGGTGGTTGCGGGAAAAAGATTCTATCTATTTCATTTCTTTCACGGATATGCAAATCATTTTCATGGTCTAGCAAATATTGTTCCAAAGGATCAGTAGGAGGCACAACAATAGAAGCAAGACCAATAATTTCATCCTTACTAGGCAAATCTTTCTTATGAGGTTGTTTACTAAACTTGGAAAAATTAAACTCATGAGATTCATCACCAAAGCTAACACCGACAGTTTGTTTCTCACAATCTATTTTAGCATTGACGGTGTTCAAGAAAGGTCTACCAAATATAATGGGAAAATAGTCATCTTGTGGGGTGCTAAGAACAAGAAAATCAATAGGGTATTTTATTTTCCCACACAAGACTTCAACATCTCTAAGAATCCCAATTGGTGATATAGTATCTCTACTAGCAAGTTTAATAGTAACATCTATGTCTTCTATCTCAACAGGTGCTATTTTATCTTTAATTTCTTGATATAAGGAGAAAGGAATAACACTTACACTAGCACCTAGGTCACATAACCCATGATAACAGCGATCTCCTATCTTAACTGAGACAACAGGCGTGCCAACAACTGGTCTATGTTTATCTTTTCCTCCAGGTTTTGCAATTCTAGAAGCTTCACCATAGAAGTAAATAACATGCCCATCAATATTATTAACTAAGAGATCTTTAACCATAACAACACTAGGTTCAACTTTGATTTGTTCAGAAGGTTTGGGTGTTCTAACATAACTTTTGTTAACCACAGTTGAAGCTTTAGCATGTTCCTTCATCCTAACAGGGAAAGGTGGTTTTTCAATATAAGCAGTGGGAACAACTGGACCAACATTGTAAATGATAGTTTCTTCTTTAGCTTTCACCGGTTCTATAGTTTCTTCTTTAATTGGTGGGTGATATTTAAACCACTTCTCCTTAGGGAGATCAACATGAGTAGCAAAAGATTCACAAAAGGAAGCTACTATCTTAGAGTCAAGTCCATATTTAGTGCTAAACTTTCGAAAAGCATCAGTATTCATAAAAGATTTAACACAATCAAACTTAGGTTCAATACCTGTCGGGGAAACGAACACCTATGGGATCACAGGAATCCCTTCTACGTTCGGCAGGGAAAGTAGCTGCACGAAGAGCAGGTCTAGCAGTCAGCACAAAGGGATTTTTACCCAGGTTCGGGCCACAAAGATGCGTAATACCTTAGTCCTGCTTGTCTGGATATATGTGTTCTTGAGCTTTTGAACTAGCTGTGGTGCATGCACCATCCAAAAAGTCTGAATCTTCTCCCTGTACGCCTCGGGCCTCCTTTTATACGTAAAAGGGGTTGCCACAGTGGCACACAAGAGGTGGAAAGCAAGCTACAGTGTATGAGCTTATCACTAGACACTGTAGGACAAACGCATTTAATGTGACGCCTACGTGCCCTCTTACTTTATCGAGGATGGTAATAGATGTTGTCCCGTCCATCGATGCCCCACCTCGCCTTGACACGCGTCCAGGCTGACGAGGCATGCAGTGCCATGCTGGCTAGCTGGCTGCTGTGTTGGCACGGTGGTAGAGCCTCCACGAAGGTCTGCATGCCGCCACGCAGGCACCTTGTCGTGGAATTGTCACATCAGATGTCCTAGTGAAAGGACTCAGTCGTGGAGCCATCGCAACTAGGAAGCTTAAAGAGGTTAATAGGGACAAAGGACACGGGGTTTATACTGGTTCGACCCCTTACAGTGAAGGTAAAAGCCTACGATCCAGTTTTGAGTGGGATTGCTTATGTCTCGATTACCAGGAAGCGAAATCGCTTGACCTAGCTCTCGATCTGATGTTACTTGCCCTGAACCGCTGCCGGGTCATCCCTTTATATACAGAGGTCGATGCCCAGCGGCTCATAGAGTCCCAGTCGGCTCATAAACAGTGTCCGGCTCGGTCTCTAACTATTCTTGCCTTACAATACATGTCATGTACATATGGCGGTTTATCTCTACGGGTCTTAAGTCACCTTTGGGCTTTGGGCCTTTAACTGAACCGCCATCTTCAAGCTTTATCCTGGGCTTCGAGAGTCTTCATAGGTATAACCCGGCCCCTCCTGGGCGGGTCATACCTAAGAGTTATATCCCCAACATTAGGCCCCAGATTGATTTGAACTGGTTCATGTCAATCTTCAATACTTAAGCAAAATCTTCTGCTCTTCACTTGTATAAAAATTTTATAACCCGCCATGACGTCATCCTTTGGATTTTTGGTAACCCACCATGACGTCATATACCATTAATGCATGTTTTATCCAATGTATCTCAACAGATCCTTATCTTAATGACCATCCCGAGAATCGAGGCGTCCTTGTAGCTGGATAACCATGTTTTCAGCCTCCTCGTTTTTCGCGCACACTTATCAGTCTTCCCTTATAAATAGACACGACCAGGTCTTTCCTCATTCTCCCCTTTCCTCATCTTCTTCCTTTTGCAACCCTACTGCCGCTCGAGCTCCGCCGCCGCCGCAGCGTACCTCATCTTCCTCGACCTCGGCCGCTGCATCAACTTGAGTCAGTCTAGAGAACGGTGGCGACCCTCAGCAGTAGACCTGCTGTTGTAAGTCTTCTCCTTCCCGCACCTTAGATCTACATTAGGGTTTGCAAGTTCCTCTGTGTTCTTTGTGGTTCATCACGGTTTCTTCGTAGTTCTTCCACCGCGGCCACATTTGATTCAAAAGTAGTATGGAACTCATGCGGTAGTTGTTTCGCGTCCATTTTTGATACTAGCAAATCCCTTTTTCTTGTAAAGAGGCCTCATTAGAACTCACGAACTCATCTGTACCACGTTTTTAGGTCTAGAATATTTTCTTTTCTGAATAGCCATTGATCCAAAATAATAGCTGCAACCTGTGAAACTTGTTTGTGTAACACTTAGGCGAAAAACTGTATTTTGCTAGATCCACCTAGTCATGGCGACTCTTATCACCAGCTTATAATTGCAATGCTCGACTTATAATCTTAACCACTCATGGCGGTTTAAATAACCTGACTGCTCATGGCGCTCATGGCGACTTAAATAACTTGACATAATTAGCCATATACCATTAGGCCCCTTTATAAGCCGCCATCTTGAATATGTACTGTACTGTTTCCCTCCGGCTTAAATTTGAACCAGAATTTTTACTATTTCTTAGGCTTCTGTCACAATGCTGCCCAAACAACCCACTTCATGCAACTGGGTCCAACCCATCGTCATAGACAGTACGCTTGATGATTTTGTGAAGACCGGCTATCTGTCGAAGAAGGAAGTTATGTCCTATCGTGCTCCTGACCCGACGGAGGAAATTCCCAGCCCAAAGCTGATCAGAATCCTCTGCCCGATTTTCATGCTCTGCGTCTTGAGTCCAATCATCCACTTCCTGATAAGATAACAGTCGCCGAACGCAAGACGCTCGCCCCATCCTGGTTAAAATCAAGGCTCTTCTAGGGAATGGGCTAAATGGTATTGACTTGGTCCAGGTTTGGCTCGCCTGGCAGATCATTCCATTGAGCCGCCGCCCTGGTCTGATGTGCACCTATTCGGGCAAGAAAGATGACCCTCTGCGACATAGTTCTGACGATTTGCCTGACCACGTCGTCAATGACATGACCAAGTCTCTCCTGAATGAAAGCCTAGCAGACTGTGGTAAGGTGGGCTTAAGCCCTTTCTGCGAAGCTAACCGAGCTCCAGCGGTAAGCCGCCCATCTGAATAAATTACTTTCATCCTTTGATGTTTTATCTATACCCATACTTTTGCTGATTTTCACAGGCTGGTGATCAATTCTGGAAGGCTAAATATGATCACGAAGCTGCGAAGAAAGCCAGGAAGGCCAAGAGTGCCGCCAGGAAAGAGGCTGCAAAGAAGAAGGGCAAGAAGGCCACCGCCTCTGACTTGCTTCGGCTAGAAGATACTTCTGAGTTGGAGGTAGCCCTTGACTCTCTTGGTTCCTTTTTTAACCACCTTATTGACACTGATTATCAGTAGGAGGACACAGGAACAAGTCATGGAAAGGATGAAGAGGTAACTATCATTTCCTCCGACTCCGAGCCTTTGCCAAGACAGAAAATTCGAAGAGTAACCCGGAAAGTAAGATTTTCACATCCCTTAGCTTATCAAGATCCTCAATTTCTTTTGACGCGATAGATTCACGAGAGCCAGAGGCAGACCCGGACCAGCAAGGGTGCGGAACTCTCCTCCGGCTTACCGAATACACCAAGGAAGCGCCGGAACAAGGTCACCTCCGATTTAAATCCCTTTTATCCTTTGGCGGGTCTCACTCGTCAACCACTCAATTCTTCTGACTCGAATTATCAGGAAACTTCACCTTCCTCCGGCAACTCAATGCAGTCTAATTTGCCGGCTTTCAAGACCGCTCCAGGGTAATGATAACATGCTTATCCTGTGTTCATTTCAATTCGTTGTATTTGCACTGACCTTTTGATCTTATGCAGCGGAAAAGCAAAGCTCAGCAAAAAGGTGAAGAAGAACAAGTCGGCCGAAGAGCCGATCTTCAAAGAGCCGGAACTTGGAATGGCCGCACCTGAAGCCTCTACTCATGAGACGCCACCTGAGCCAGCTCATGACACGCCAACACCAATTGCTGACCCGCCTGCAGGCTCGCTCAGCAGGCGGGTCAGCAATTGCTGACCCGCCACCTGAGCCAGCTCATGACACGCCAACGCCAATTGCTGAAACCCGGAAGTCTCTAGCCCGACCAGGACGGGTGATCATCAAGACACTGATGTCGAGATCACCAAGACCGGCTACATTGAGCCGGGGAGACCAACTATGCTGGCCAAATGTTCTGCCAAAGAAGAGAACCTGGAACGTCACAAGGCCAAGTTTGATGTTTTTGATTATACTCACATGAGTATTGGAGAAGTTCTTTCTGGCTATATGAGCCAAGTACACAGCAGTCATGACGTTCAAATTGACATGGTGAAGCAGATGCACCAGAAGTTTGAGGTACAGTCTCTTCTCTTCATTGGATTATCCTTACTACGCTAGCCCCCAAGTATATTGCTTATGATGAATATGCTGTAGACTTAGAAACAAACTTATGAACATTAGTGATATATTCGGACAAAACATGTAAGGAACCCGGCTTACTCCGTAGGCCCCAAGGGCCGGCTTAAGCAGCATGTTTGAACCGGTCCTTGACATGCTTGAATAGAATAAAATACTTGTAAAATGTTTAACAACAACATGCATTAGCCCCCAAGTGTCAAGTGCTCTTGCTTGCAAAGTACTTGGGACTTACTCTCATGAACCGCCACCTAGATAAAATTCTTCGGTAGACATTAGCCCTCAAGTGCCAAGTGTTGTTGCTTGCAAAAGGCTTGGTACTTTAATATTATATGCTAACAGTCATAATTTTGACCCGGTATTTGTACATGCCACCACCAGTCAACTTGAATCAGAAGTATCTGACTTGAAGAACCGCCTGGAAGCACAAGAGATGGAAACCCAAAGAGCCAACTCCAAGTTTGAATTCAGTATATCTGAATAAGAGAAACTGAAAAAAGACTTTGAAATGGAGAAAAAGGACTGGGCTGATGAAAAAATTTCTTTGATCAATCGAGCTGAGAAGGCAGAGGCGGCTCTTGAAGAGGCGACCATCGAATTATCCGGCTTAAAACTCCATGTCTCTCAGATGGTCTCAACAATCTTTGGTAAGTCGCCCTGCGAGTGTCAAATATTTGAATCTTTCTAGTGATCATATAAATTGTCATTAACTCACCTGACATTGCTATGCAAGCCCCTGGAGTTCAAATCTTAATCAAGACATGCTGATAAAACTGAAGGCGGTTTACATGCTGGTGGAACAACTCTACACCGGGTCTCAACGTGCCTTAGCCACAGTGGCCCTGTCAAATGAAGTACCCACACTCCTGGTGGATGTGCTAAGGAAACTCTCTATGCTGCCCCAGCGATTCACTGAACTAAGGCAATCATTTGCAAGAGCCGGAGCTGTGGCTGCCTTAAGTTGAGCCAAAGCTTAGCTACCGGAGTTAGACCCGGCCGACATCGCCATTGGTTATCCAAGCCTAAAGGAGGATGGCACTCCCTTTGAACAGGAAGACTTCGCCACTTGTCTGAAGGAGATACGCCCCGTGGCCACCCTGATAGCTGATGAAGTGGATCTCACCAAGTACAGCCGAGTTATGACACGGAGAACCGGAGAATTCCCACGCCACATTATAAAGTGACCAGCCTGATCCCCCCAATCCGTAAGCACACCTTCACCCCTGAAGTTGACCCGGCCGAACTAATTGATGATGAAGCTGAATTTGAAGCTTTGAATGGCATTGAATGGTCATCATCAACCTTCCAGGAAAGGGAACATGGCGAAGAAGCGGAGAGGACTGACCCGGACGCTTCAGGTCAACACGAGAATTAACCCGCCAGGCGGTTCATACCTGTGATCTGCTGAAAAACAATATTAATCATTTGGACTCGGGGAGTCATGTAATAGGGTAGAAATAACTTTGTTTTGCCGTGCCATCGTGCATGTTTTTGGTGCTCAACACTGTCGGATTTCGGGTTCCGGCAGACCCTTGAGGTTCGAACACTGGGGTGCGCACGGAGATCACACCCTCAGCCCACCCGTGTTTCATTGCCTCGCTAGGATCTAGACTACTCGAAGAACAACACAAGGGACACAAGATTTATACTGGTTCAGGCCACCATTGTGGTGTAATACCCTACTCCAGTTTTTGGTGTGTGGATTGCCTCTGGGGCTGGTGAGGAACAATACAAGGGAAGAACAACCTCGCGAGGGTCTATTCTTGGTGGGTGCGATGAACTGCTAGGGGAGTTCAGTCGCCTCTCTCTCTCTCTCTCTTTGTCTTGGGTGACGATCTGATCAGGTCCAGATCAAGATTCCTCTACCCTATGGGTGGCTGGTCCTATTTATAGGCGAAGGCCCCGGGCCTCTTCCCAAATATTGAGTGGGAAGGGCGCCAACAATTGGCCATTTTGAAGGGGAACATCTAGTACACTTATCCTAACTAAAGTTGGTCCTCGCCTGCAAAAGACCCTGACGATGACGCTGGCTTGGGCTCCAGGATGACCTCCGTTCCGCCGTCCTGCTGGTCTTGGTCTCGTTGCACCGAAATGGCTACCTTTGCTTGATACCCTTGCCTGCACTTGCTCCCTTTGCACCAAAGGGGAAACGAGGACTCTGCGTAGGCCGGCGCCCGCCTGGCCTTGGTCGTCATGGCTTACGTCACGGGCACCTCGTGAGGTACCCCGCCTTGATCTCTCCGCCTCCTCGTGAGCCAGCCTTACGAGGCCATGCCTGAGGAAGCCTCCTGTCATCCGCCCCGCGAGGCTTGGCCCCTCGCGAGGGTCTTGAGCATGTGTTGATGAAGATGGGCCGTACTGGGCCACTCCTCGAGCACGCCGCAGGCCACAGGCAGGCAAGTCTGGGTACCCCCGTTGCCAGAATGCCGACAGTAGCCCCCGGGCCCAAGGCGCGCTTGGACTTGGCTTAGCAGAGAAGCGAAGAGGCAAGTGCGAAGCGCCGCGGGCCCCATCAGCCTGCGGCCTTGGAAGCCGCGTGGCGGTTGATTGGACGTGGGCGTCCTCTCCCCCACGACGCCTCGGCAACTCAAGCTGATAAGGGAGCGGTACCTGTCCAGGCTTACCTTCTTTGCCTTCTCCTCCACCGCCTAGATCTCCTTTCTTGCTCCTGTCCTTCTTGCTTCCGAAATCCCCAGATCCACTCCAACTCTGCATCCTAGCAAGGCATGGCGCCTCGCCAGACCCCAGCCGGAGTGTGGTACTCGCCCGCCTTGGATCCTCCGACTGTGTCAGAGAAGAATCTTGCTCGGACGCGCCAAATGATGGCGACGCAAGGCCACGACAGGGCGGCCGCGCTCAAGGCCGGCACCGCCCGCCGGTCTGGTGCCCCCTTTTTCCGGGTTCTTCCTTTTTGTTCTTGAACATTACAATCTGCAAGCTCTGCACTTCCATCCCAACTCTGTCCTTCTCCTGGCGATCTTCGCCTATTACTGCGAGGCTCATGTCGGGGTGAGGCCTTCGGTGGCCTTGCTGCGCCATTACTTCTACCTTCGGGTCTCCCGCGGCCCCATCACCGCGTGCGCGAGCTTTATCACGCACGGCAGCTCTAACGCCATCTTGAAGCCCGGGAAGAGGATTGAGGGCTTCAGGAGCAAGTGGGTCATGGTGGATGCTGGGCGCACCCACTCCCGGCTGATTCTGCCCATGGGGCAGCCCAAGTCCGCTGACGATTGGTCCCGCGCGGAGCTCGTTGATCCCCGCGTGAGGCCGGTGCTAGAGAAGATGGACGCGGACCTGTGGCCGGACAACATGGCGACGGCGAAACTGACTGGGGCGTCGCTCCTGAGGGAGTTCCTGGCGCCTGGGGTGGCCCCGCTCCGGGAACATCCGCTCCCGCTGTGGAAGCTTGGGAGGGCCGACGCCGCCCTTCACTCGAACCCCAAAGCCCTGGCCGACGAGGATCTGGCCGCGATCCTCCAATCCTTGTGTCACGTCCCTAGCCTTGCTATGCACTTGGACTAGCTTGGTTGCTGCATCATGTTTAAATTTCATTTAAACCTGAAATGGGGATTGTTCAAACCCTAGCATCAAAAGGAATTCAAATAGGTTCAACCAAAATATTTTTCAATGTTTTCAAATGCCCTTTAGAAATGTTCATCATTTCTGGATCAAGGTGGAAGCATCTGCCAAAAATGGTTCACATTTTTGCAGGACATATTTGGACTTTGAATTAATCCAAACATATTTGAATTGGGGCTATTTAAATGCTATATATATTTTAGATGCTCCAAAAATGTTGGAAATTGTTGAGGGTCACTGGAATAATCCAGAAAGCACCCATAATTATTTCCAGGATTTTATGAAATGGTTTAGCATTATTACTAAACCAAAACAGAGAAACAAAATAGAAAACTAAAACAAATAAAAGAGAGAGAGAGTAGGACTTACCTGGTAGAAGCTTACCTGGCGCCCACCAACAGGCCCAGTACTGTAGCTGGCGGCCCAGCCCACCACCGCTGCCCCCTGTCGTCTTCCTCCTTGGACAGAAGGACAGGGGCGCGTGCTCGCCGCCTGCTGGCCACGCGCAGGCCACCTCCTCCCAGCGTGCGTGCTTCCTCAACGCCCTCGCTTTCCCTGGAGACGCCACGCAGCCCCTGGCCCCCTCTCACTCTCTCTCGTGCCTCTCCCCTCCTCTGCTTTCTCTCCCTCTCGCGCCTGAGCGCAACCGCCGACGCCGCTCGCCACCACCGCAGCCACCGCCTCCCCCTCGCTTCTCCGATGTGCCCAAAAGCTTCGCCTCGACCCCCTCTTCCTCCCTACCGAGTCGCGCCTCGCCGGAGACCCTGCATCGACGCCATCTTCATCACCTTCGTCGCCGGCCACCGGAGATCCCTCTCGCCGCCCCGCTCGCTCCGGTGCTTCCCCGAGCACGCCGAGGCCACCTCTGCACTCGCCGTGAGCTCCTGCCCCATCTCCCCCTCTTTGTTCTCGCTCTCACACGCCCTAGCCATCGCCCCCTTGTTGACTGAAACCCGCCGCCGCCTGCGCTCGTCGCTGGTGATGCTCCGGTGACCATGGTCCCGGGCATGCGCCCATCATACTCACCGCACCACGTAGACGCCGTAGATGCTAATCGCACATCACCACGGCCACCGCAACCGCGTCCCCGCACGCCCCCGAGCTCCGGCCGCCGCAAAGCTCGTCGCCGGTGCCTCTGTAGGCCACCTCAGCTCCAGCCGCCTCCTCCACTGGATGCGCCACTCCGCCAGCTCCCCGTAGATGCTCCCCGCGCGCCAAACTGGACCCTGTAGCAAAATCCCGATGCCCTCCGTCGCGTTATGGTCGCCGCCGGCCAAACTCCGGCAAGCCGACGTGGCTCCGTCATTAGGAGCTAACCCAGCCAGCTAAACACCCTACAACCACTGACACCTGGGCCCCGCTAACTAATTAACCCCGGATTAGCTACTGTTAGGTTAAACTAACCCTACGGGCCCCACAGGTCAGTTTGACCTGGCCACGTCACACGTTGACTGGCCCCACACGTCAGAATTGACCCAGCTGACATGGCCGTTGACTGTACCCACATGTCAGCGACACTAATCAGCCTCAGTCACTGACCAGAGGACCCCATTGGTCAGGTTTGACCTGAACCCGCCCTGTTGACCTGCTGACGTCAGGATGATGTCAGGCTGACGCAGTAAATCATTTACTGGATTTATTCTTATTCAGGAAATTCCAGAAAATGCCCTAAACTTCTAAAAATCATATAAATTCAACCGTAACTCCAAATGAAATAAGTTATATATGAAAAATGATCAGAAAAATCCAATCTATCCATCTGTACCATTTTCATGCATGTTTAAGCAACTTAACCTTGCTGTTTATATCAAAACATGATAATGCACTTTATAAACCCATAACTTGAGTTTGCATATGAATCTTTGATTCAAATGAGCTCAAACCACCCTGGTTGTAGATGCATTAGCCCAACACACTCATTTTGCCATGTCATATCATGCATCATATTGTGCATTGCATTGATTGTATTTCTTCTCTGTTGCCAGTGTTTGTCCCCTCTCAGTAAACGTGGTTCCGACGATTATTCGATGGCACCGATGGAGAACTATATTATCTTCAGAAGTGCCAGGCAAGCAAAACCCCCTTGTTCATTCCGATACAATCCCACTCTCTCACTCCTGCTCTATTTTACTACATTAGGATGTGTCAGGTCTGATTCATCGGGGATGAATTGGAGGTGTGTGAACATGTCCTACTGTTGAGAGCTAAGTGTGTGAACACGATTTGGTAAAGGTAGCGGTGAGAGGCCATTTAGGAGTACATGGTGGGTTGTCTAATTGAAGCCGTCCTTAGGAACTGAGTTCTGTGTTTGTGATCCATGAGCAGTTACTACCACACATTGGGCTCTGGGCACTCCAAGCTCTCTCGACTTATTAATCAACTTGATCTCTGTCCAGGAGTTGCAACTAGTTTCTGGTGTTTGTAGGTAGTGTTAGTAGTCTACCAAGTGGCACCCAGTACAGGTGGGCTTGGGACAGACTAGGCACCATGGCACGGTGTACCAAGTGTAGATCCACCTGTCGAGGTGGGCTTGGGAACCCTGCACACATCATTTGGGGCCGTGAGCGACACCCCGGCCGGATCTCCTTGCGGATGGAACCCGAATAGGCGATAAACCTGGACTAGAGACTTGTGTGGTTAGTCAGGTCATGGCCGACTCCCTCGCCAGGCTTCCGCTTGAAGGTTGCCGAGATACATGAGGTGTACATGGCGGTAAGTGGCGAGAGCGTGTGTGAAGAAGTACACCCCTGCAGGGTTACCATTATCTATTCGAATAGCCGTGTCCGCCGAAAAGGATTTCTGGGTTGCCTGTACAGTTCATAGACAAGTGAAAGTGGATACTCTAAAATACGCAAGATAAGCGTGAGTGCTATGGATGGCGTTCTCGTAAGGAGACGGGAGCGGATCCATAGTGGTGTATTGATATGGTGAATATGTGGACTCGTGTGCGCCACCTCAAAAGAGTTCTTGCAGTCGTAGTTCAGGTTAGCCACCGAGTCAAAGCTGGCTTGCTGCAGTTAAACTCCACCACCCCCTTTGTTGATAATGATGCATATGTAGATAGTTCTGATGTAAGTCTTGCTGGGTACATTTGTACTCACGTCTTGCTGGGTACATTTGTACAGTCTCGCTAGTAGTTCCGCGTGGACTTCGACGTTTAGCTTGTTACCTCAGCTACGATCTTGTGCCCTCGGCAGGATCTGGTAGTTAGTCAGGCTTCTCAGCCTTTTTCATTTATAGTTGTCTGTACTCAGACATGTTAAGCTTCCGCATGTGCTTTGACTTGTATGCTCTGAATGCTGGGTGAGAGACCCATGTTTGTAATATCTCACTCCTCGGAGCCTATTGAATAAAATACTTGAGTTGTAGAGTCATGTTGTGATGCCATGTTGTATTTGCACATATCGAGCATATTGTGTGTATGTTATTGAAATGCTTGGTATGTATGGGATCTGACTATCTAGTTGTTTATCCTTAGTAGCCTCTCTTACCGAGAAATGTCTCCTAGTGCTTCCACTGAGACATGGTAGCTTGCTACTGCTCCGGAACACTTAGGCTGGCCGGCATGTGTCCTTCTTCATTCATGTGTCTGTCCCTTCGGGGAAATGTCATGCGATGAATACCGGAGTCCTGTTAGCCCGCTACAGCCCGGTTCATCGAAGTCCTGCTAGCCCAGTGCTACAGCCTGGATTCACTCGCTGATGACCGACACGTTCGATGCTGGGTCATGGATGCCTGTCCCCGTAAGTTTGTGCCACTTTGGGTTTACGACTAGCCATGTCAGCCCGGGCTCCTTATCATATGGATGCTAGCAACACTATCATATACGTGTGCCAAAAGGCGCAAACGGTCCCGGGCAACGGTAAGGCGACACCCGTGGGGATACCGTGCGTGAGGCCGCAAAGTGATATGAGGTGTTACATGCTAGATCGATGTGGCATTGAGTCGGGGTCCTGACAGCTTTGGTATCAGAGCTTGACTGCATGTAGGATTACCAAGCCAAACTGGTCGAAGTTGAGTCTAGAAATTCTTTAGTTATATAAGGGAATTGATTGTGGGATGTAATGTAAGGCTCTTTTTACTCCTTTACCTTATGCCCTTCTGATCTGAGTCACCTTATCTTTCCTACGGGGTTAAGGAACTAGGCTTTCTCTCTTTCTATCAGGATCACGTGTTACTAATCCGTAGACTTATAGGATTGATGGATTTAAGCCTCAGTTCAGCTCCTACTATCTTCTGTATGTTCACAGTTGATCTCAGAACCTTGATATTATGATGATCGAGTGGTTATGCCACCATTTTGGTAGCATGTCTCAAATCTTTTCGAGCATTTACAACCGTTATGCTGTCCGAGTCATCCCAGGTTTTCTAATAGTCTGATGCATTTGCAAATTCTTTTTACGTTCTGAAGATCCTTTGTGCTAGATCAACCACACTAACTAGTGTATTGAGGTATTTCATTGCCTCAACATTTATGTTGGAGCTATTATTATGACCCTAGATGTCTAGACTATCACCTAGTAACCTAGCCATGCTTTGTGTTTCCAGTGTGATGATTCTGGCCGTCATTCTCGAAAGCATCTCGTGATGCCATCTAGTTAGTAAACATTCTATTCCTGGGTTCTTGAACCCAAGAATCACTCCACTTACTTCATGTTGATAGTGTTTGATAGTTCCTTTAGGTTATTAGTAACCTTGCGATAGTTCTCGAGGTTCCTGGTACATCGTTCTTCCAAATACCATGAACTGCTTATGGCAGAAGTTCCTCGTTGAACCAAAAGATCACAACCAGAGTGCTCTTGATGAGTTCTCGATTCTATGTTGATACTCTGCCAGCTCTACCTTTCTGCATGGGTTATCCGGAAGAAACATGTTGAACTTGGTTCGACATGCTAATCCATGCATCCACAACTCAGAAAATCATATGTTCTTTTGAGTTGTCCCATTTTAATTGTCTTCCGACCCTAGTCTATCAATTGATAGTCAAGAGTATGCGTGCATTCGTTCATCGATGCCTAATGTTCTTGTGGTCCGTCAAGCCATTCTATTCCAGGATGACTAGGAGAAACAAACTCCAGTACCTCATCCATGTCCAGGATTGGGTCAAAGTAGTTGTACTCCACAGATCAAACTGCAATTCCAGATTTTGTTCTGTTCTACCTTGGAGTATTACCATCTTTACATCAAGAATGCCATGGGAACTACACACCATCCTATGAACTCTTGATACAGTGATACTTCTTGCCATCATCGTTCATTCCTCGGTTCCGTGTTCTTGTAATTGGAATGCCGACAAGTGAATCGTGATGTGTGAAATCAATACCCCTAGCAACTCTGTTGCTTGGTAGCTAATGGACAATAATTTCATTCTTAGCGTGTTGGTTATTGAATAATCATCCTAAGGTTGATCGTGCTATCTAATCCATATTTCCTAGTGCACACTTCGATCAATGAGTTAGGATTGTGTCAATCCCTCGCTCTTTTGATCATATCGTCTTGCCCTGAAAAGAAAGATTGTTCTCGAGCTTAGCAACATATCGGTGGTACATGATTTTCTGAATATCTTCTCGGAAGTATCACCAGGTTGTCACCTGATCGCTATGTTGAGTTCGTGGTCAAGTTGGTTTCTTGTAAACCAGACATTCTCCAAGAATCTGTGTGGGATACCCCTGAGCTAGTTGGTCAAGCTAAACAACAACTTGGAGAGTTGGAAGATAAAAGCTTGTCTAATTTAGTTAATTTCCAAAGGGATATCCTTGTGTGTGTGTTGAAGAGATATGATATCTTCATCGATTGTTCCTCGTGATCGGTTGTTGAATCTATTGTCTTGTCCAAACCTTGATTTGAGTGTGGGCTATCCTTAAATCAAATCAGAACCAACGATATTCGTAATGTTGTCTTACTCGTGGTTGATTCCTCGAGCATACACCATTACATCTTTTGGTCTGACCAATACTATCACATTGTTCACATAGTGGTGGAAGTCCAGTGATATGGAAATTCCGATGAGTTGCTGTTGAGCCCATCAGCAACATCTTGTCTAACCCATGATTCGTGTTAAACATTAAGCTAGTGTTGGAAACTTTGTAAACAATGCCTTCATGTTTCATTCATGAAGCATATGTTTGGATGAAAGTAGATACTTCCTCTGATTCACGTGCATTTGGTGCAAGTTGCCGCCGTGAGTTCGAGAAAGATTGTTTTTGTTTTCTCTGGTACCATCCCAAGTCAGTTATGCATGTGCGAATGTATTCTATGGTTTGGTAGATTAATTACCTCCACTCCATATGTATTCCCTAGCACACCAAGCCACTGACTGATTTGTTCAAGGAGAAGAAGTTTCTTCATAAGAGCTAATCATATGACTTATGTAAGGACTTCGATATCCCCAATGATGGTTCCCAACCTGAACTCAGTATTGTTTTGTTGTAAGACTACCATGTGGTCATGTTTGTCTGGGACAACGTGTTCACATGTGTGTAGCCGAACCAGCTCATGTTTTGGAGCTTGCTATCGTAGTTCATTTCCCGAGAATCTCGCAACATCATCTCGTCGATTTGTGTTGCAAACCTTCATTTTCTTTCTAGACTTGACGAGTCTGGATTATCCTGACACCAACCAGATCTGAATCTCAGGCAGATATGATGGTTGGAACGTTTCCCAAGAACTATAATAGTGGTCTCTCTTTAACCCGGTAAATTGGATGTCGTGGCCAACACACCCAGCCGGAAGACCTATTACTATAGTATCTTGATTGAGGAAGTTGGCCACCTCCCCATAAGGATTTCGTAGGATACTACTTCCGTAGTTATTCCTTATGGATTCTTGTGCACCCGAAGTCCGACCTTTACTTGATGTTCTACGTACCAAACCATGTAATTGGGTTACGCTAGCACATCAAGGAGAACATTAGAAGCGGAGTGCTAAATGTCTCTCGGTCGATCATCCAGATTTTGTTTCCTTGGCCTCGCTAAGGTGAAATCTGAGAAGGTGTTATCTTTCTTTGCATCTGCATCGTCCATCGCTGTTCATCATGGTAGTACGTTGTGTTGCCAGGATCCTTGACACGAATATTGGTAAAACCTTGATGAATATGGAAATGCTCAAGTTCTTGACAGCACGCTCAGCCACTAGGTTATATCCTTGGTGTCAACTGGAATGTGCCTTCCATTTGCCGAATTGCCCTATAACCGTAGTTTCCTTTCCAAACTGAGTATGCCATTTCTTTGAATTCCTTCAAACGATCGTTTGTGAATTGCCATTAGCCTGGTATGAAGAGCTTCAATAATCCTTTTCGATAGAGTTTCTTTCTGTCGTCGTCATGTTAGATGAAGATCTCGAAAGCAATGATGTCAAGATCAATATGAGGCAATGAATCAACATCTTTGAGAAGTAAAGTTGGATCGTGAAGATCGTGTTAACTTTGTGTCCCCTCTGTCTTCCTACCTCACGTCTTGAATCTCGGGTCAAGATTCTTGTTTAGTGGGGGTGAGTTGTCACGTCCCTAGCCTTGCTATGCACTTGGACTAGCTTGGTTGCTGCATCATGTTTAAATTTCATTTAAACCTGAAATGGGGATTGTTCAAACCCTAGCATCAAAAGGAATTCAAATAGGTTCAACCAAAATATTTTTCAATGTTTTCAAATGCCCTTTAGAAATGTTCATCATTTCTGGATCAAGGTGGAAGCATCTACCAAAAATGGTTCACATTTTTGCAGGACATATTTGGACTTTGAATTAATCCAAACATATTTGAATTGGGGCTATTTAAATGCTATATATATTTTAGATGCTCCAAAAATGTTGGAAATTGTTGAGGGTCACTGGAATAATCCAGAAAGCACCCATAATTATTTCCAGGATTTTATGAAATGGTTTAGCATTATTACTAAACCAAAACAGAGAAACAAAATAGAAAACTAAAACAAATAAAAGAGAGAGAGAGTAGGACTTACCTGGCATAAGCTTACCTGGCGCCCATCAACAGGCCCAGTACTGTAGCTGGCGGCCCATCCCACCACCGCTGCCCCCCTGTCGTCTTCCTCCTTGGACAGAAGGACAGGGGCAGGTGCTCGCCGCCTGCTGGCCACGCGCAGGCCACCTCCTCCCTGCCTGCGTGCTTCCTCAACGCCGTGGCTTTCCCTGGAGACGCCACGCAGCCCCTGGCCCCCTCTCACTCTCTCCCGTGCCTCTCCCCTCCTCTGCTTTCTCTCCCTCTCGCGCCTGAGCGCAACCGCCGACGCCGCTCGCCACCACCGCAGCCACCGCCTCCCCCTCGCTTCTCCGACGTGCCCAAAAGCTTCGCCTCGACCCCCTCTTCCTCCCTACCGAGCCGCGCCTCGCCGGAGACCCTGCATCGACGCCATCTTCATCACCTTCGTCACTGGCCGCCGGAGATCCCTCTCGCCGCCCCGCTCGCTCCGGTGCTTCCCCGAGCACGCCGAGACCACCTTTGCACTCGCCATGAGCTGCTGCCCCTTCTCCCCCTCTCCGTTCTTGCTCTCACACGCCGTAGCCGTCGCCCCCTTGTTGACCGAAACCCGCCGCCGCCCGCGCTCGTCGCCGGTGATGCTCCGGTGACCATTTGGTCCTGGGCATGCGCCCATCGTACTCACCGCACCATGTAGACGCCGTAGATGCTAATCACACATCACCACGGCCACCGCAACCGCGTCCCCGCACGCCCCCGAGCTCCGGCCGCCGCAAAGCTCGTCGCCGGTGCCTCTGTAGGCCACCCCAGCTCCAGCCGCCTCCTCCACTGGATGCACCACTCCGCCAGCTCCCCGTAGATGCTCCCCGCGCACCAAACCGGACCCTGTAGTGAAATCCCGATGCCCTCCGCCGCGTTATGGTCGCCGCCGGCCAAACTCCGGCGAGCCGACGTGGCTCCTTCATTAGGAGCTAACCCAGCCAGCTAAACACCCTACAACCACTGACACCTGGGCCCCGCTAACTAATTAACCCTGGATTAGCTACTGTTAGGTTAAACTAACCCTACGGGCCCCACAGGTCAGTTTGACCTGGCCACGTCACACGTTGACTGGCCCCACACGTCAGAATTGACCCAGCTGACGTGGCCGTTGACTGTACCCACATGTCAGCGACACTAATCAGCCTCAGTCACTGACCAGAGGACCCCACTGGTCAGGTTTGACCTGAACCCGCCCTGTTGACCTGCTGACGTCAGGATGATGTCAGGCTGACGCAGTAAATCATTTACTGGATTTATTCTTATTCAGGAAATTCCAGAAAATTCCCTAAACTTCTAAAAATCATATAAATTCAACCGTAACTCCAAATGAAATAAGTTATATATGAAAAATGATCAGAAAAATCCAATCTATCCATCTGTACCATTTTCATGCATGTTTAAGCAACTTAACCTTGCTGTTTATATCAAAACATGATAATGCACTTTATAAACCCATAACTTGAGTTTGCATATGAATCTTTGATTCAAATGAGCTCAAACCACCCTGGTTGTAGATGCATTAGCCCAACACACTCATTTTGCCATGTCATATCATGCATCATATTGTGCATTGCATTGATCGTATTTCTTCTCTGTTGCTGGTGTTTGTCCCCTCTCAGTAAACGTGGTTCCGACAATTATTCGATGACACCGATGGAGAACTATATTATCTTCAGAAGTGCCAGGCAAGCAAAACCCCCCTTGTTCATTCCGATACAATCCCACTCTCTCGCTCCTGCTCTATTTTACTGCATTAGGACAACAACGATACAACTGTTACTTGCTGCGGTAGTTGAACCCCTTTATCCTCCGCATGACCTGTCATTGCCACAGTAAATAGATAAAACCCACTAGCATGAGTAGGAGTTGTTTGAGCCCTGATGTGCCTACTCATTCATGCTTGTTTGTCATGCCTGCTATTGCTTAGAGTTGTGTCAGGTCTGATTCATCGGGGATGAATTGGAGGTGTGTGAACATGTCCTACTGTTGAGAGCTAAGTGTGTGAACACGATTTGGTAAAGGTAGCGGTGAGAGGCCATTTAGGAGTACATGGTGGGTTGTCTAATTGAAGCCGTCCTTAGGAACTGAGTTCTGTGTTTGTGATCCATGAGCAGTTACTACCACACATTGGGCTCCGGGCACTCCAAGCTCTCTCGACTTATTAATCAACTTGATCTCTGTCCAGGAGTTGCAACTAGTTTCTCGTGTTTGTAGGTAGTGTTAGTAGTCTACCAAGTGGCACCCGGTACAGGTGGGCTTGGGACAGACTAGGCACCATGGCACGGTGTACCAAGCGTAGATCCACCCGTCGAGGTGGGCTTGGGAACCCTGCACACATTGTTTGGGGCCGTGAGCGACACCCCGCCGGATCTCCTTGCGGATGGAACCCGAATAGGCGATAAACCTAGACTAGAGACTTGTGTGGTTAGTCAGGTCGTGGCCGACTCCCTCGCTAGGCTTCCGCTTGAAGGTTGCCGAGATACACGAGGTGTACATGGCGGTAAGTGGCGAGAGCGTGTGTGAAGAAGTACACCCCTGCAGGGTTAACAATAAATAATAAAATATTATCTACTCGAATAGCCGTGTCCGCGGAAAAGGACTTCTGGGTTGCCTGTACAGTTCATAGACAAGTGAAAGTGGATACTCTAAAATACGCAAGATAAGCGTGAGTGCTATGGATGGCGTTCTCGTAAGGAGACGGGAGCGGATCCATAGTGGTGTATTGATATGGTGAATATGTGGACTCGTGTGGGCCACCTCAAAAGAGTTCTTGCAGTCGTAGTTCAGGTTAGCCACCGAGTCAAAGCTGGCTTGCTGCAGTTAAACTCCACCACCCCCTTTGTTGATAATGATGCATATGTAGATAGTTCTGATGTAAGTCTTGTTGGGTACATTTGTACTCACGTTTTCCTATTTTATGTTTTTGCGGAGAGACTTTAGTCTCGCTAGTAGTTTCGCGTGGACTTCTATGTTTAGCTTGTTACCTCAGCAATGATCTTGTGCCCTCGGCAGGATCTGGTAGTTAGTCAGGCTTCTCAGCCTTTTTCATTTATAGTTGTCTGTACTCAGACATGTTAAGCTTCCACATGTGCTTTGACTTGTATGCTCTGAATGTTGGGTCGAGAGACCCATGTTTGTAATATCTCGCTCCTCGGAGCCTATTGAATAAAATACTTGAGTTGTAGAGTCATGTTGTGATGCCATGTTGTATTTGCACATATCGAGCATATTGTGTGTATGTTATTGAAATGCTTGGTATGTGTGGGATCTGACTATCTAGTTGTTTATCCTTAGTAGCCTCTCTTACCAGGAAATGTCTCCTAGTGCTTCCACTGAGCCATGGTAGCTTGCTACTGCTCCGGAACACTTAGGCTGGCCGGCATGTGTCCTTCTTCGTTCCTGTGTCTGTCCCTTCAGGGAAATGTCACGCGATGAATACCGGAGTCCTGTTAGCCCGCTACAGCCCGATTCACCGGAGTCCTGCTAGCCCAGTGCTACAGCCTGGATTCACTCGCTGATGACCGACACGTTCGATGCTGGGTCATGGATGCATGTCCCTGTAAGTTTGTGCCACTTTGGGTTTACGACTAGCCATGTCAGCCCGGGCTCCTTATCATATGGATGCTAGCGACACTATCATATACGTGTGCCAAAAGGCGCAAACGGTCCCGGGCAACGGTAAGGCGACACCTGTGGGGATACCGTGCGTGAGGCCGGAAAGTGATATGAGGTGTTACATGCTAGATCGATGTGGCATTGAGTCGGGGTCCTGACACCTTGGTTGGGGGAAACGTGGCGAGGTTGGAGGGTGCTCTCATGCCCTTGTTCCTTCAGGATGATTGGGAGCAGGTGGTGAACTCCATGTCTACTTTCAACGAGGGCGAGCTTGTGCCCGCGGAGGTTCCTGAGGCCCCGGCGGCCCTGGCGATGCTGAATGTATCCTCCAGCGACTCCAGCGGAGAGGAGGAAGAAGAGGACGAGGAGCTCGATTCAGAGGCGACCGATGGGGAGTCGAGAACGCCCCTTCCTCGGGGTAGATCCCGCACTCTTCGCCTCATGCCGGATGACGATGAGGACGGCGACGAGCGGGGTGGCGAGAGCTCTCCCCTGATCCCGAAGAAGGACAGGATGGTGTTGGTTCCCCACGGGTCTTCTCTGGCTCCGAGGCAATCTGCTGACACGCCTCCTGCTCCCGAGCCTCTCGAGGTTGATCCCGGCATCCGGCTCTTGGGCTTCAAGTTTGGCCGGAGGTTGCTTGAGCCCGCGAGTGATGACGAGTAAGTGCTCGATTCTCGTTTTGCTTCCTGCTTTGTTGTTGAGGCTTGACGTCCATGTTCCTTGGCTAGGCCGGTGCCTGCGGCGAAGAAGCTGAAGGGGGCTCCTGAGGCTTCGTCCGGGACAACACCCCACCCACGGGAGGAGGGGGCGACAATACGCGGGCTTCTCCTGCCCGATCATCTTCCCGAGGCCTAGCGGGGCTAGCTGGGGCGAGCTCAGCCCCCATGGCCCAAGCGACTCCCGAGGCTTCCGTGCTTGACGCCGCTGCCGCAGTTATTGGGGCGCAGAAGGTCCTGACCCCTGGTGTGGGAGTCCTGGACTAGGGGGTGTCCGGATAGCCGGACTATCATCATCGGCCGGACTCCAAGACTATGAAGATACAAGATTGAACACTTCGTCCCGTGTCCGGATGGGACTTTCCTTGGCGTGGAAGGCAAGCTTGGCGATACGGATATGTAGATCTCCTACCATTGTAACCGACTCTGTGTAACCCTAGCCCTCTCTGGTGTCTATATAAACCGGAGGGTTTTAGTCCGTAGGACAGACAACCATGACATCAATCATACCATAGGCTAGCTTCTAGGGTTTAGCCTCCTTGATCTCGTGGTAGATCCACTCTTGTACTAACCATATCATCAATATCAATCAAGCAGGAGTAGGGTTTTACCTCCATCGAGAGGGCCCGAACCTGGGTAAAAACATCGTGTCCCTTATCTCCTGTTACCATCCGCCTAGATGCACAGTTCGGGACCCCTACCCGAGATCCGCCAGTTTTGACACCGACATTGGTGCTTTCATTGAGAGTTCCTCTGTGTCGTCACCGATAGGCTTGATGGCTTCTTTAATCAACAACGCCGTCCAGGGTGATACTTTTCTCCCCGGACAGATCTTCGTGTTCGGCGGCTTTGCACTGCGGGCCAAATCAATTGGCCATCTAGAGCAGATCGAAAGCTACGCCCCTGGCCATCAGGTCAGATTTGGAAGCCTAAACTTCACGGCTGACATCCGCGGAGACTTGATATTCGATGGATTCGAGCCACATCCGAGCGTGCCGCACTGTCACGATGGGCATGATCTAGCTCTGCCGCCGGACAGTACCTTGGAGGCCGCACACGAATCCGCTCCGACCCATAGTTCGGAGCTGACCGCGCAGATCGAGGACCGGTGGCTGGACACTGCCTCGGGAGCTGCAACTACTACAACGATGGAGCCGAATACCGACCTTGTCCTTTGCAAAGCTCGTGACTCCAAGGTGTCGGACTCCGAACCTCCTGCACCCCTGTCGATCGAATCCGATTGGGCGCCGATCATGGAGTTCACCGCTGCGGACATCTTTCAACACTCACCCTTTGGCGACATCCTGAATTCACTAAAGTATCTCTCGTTATCAGGAGAACCCTGGCCGGACTGCGGTCAGGATGGTTGGAATGCGGACGACGAAGAAATTCGAAGCCCACCCACCACCCACTTTGTAGCCACTGTCGACGATCTAACCGACATGCTAGACTACGACTCCGAAGACATCGACGGCATGGACGACGATGCCGGAGACGATCAAGAACCAACGCCTACAGGGCACTGGAAGACCACCTCGTCATACGACATATACATGGTGGACACCCCAAAGGACAGGGACGTCGAAGAAGCAGCGGAGGCAGATTCCTCTAAGAAACAGCCCAAGCGCCGACGTCAGCGGCGCCGCTCTAAATCCCGCCACAACAAGAATGGAGATTCCGGCACCGGAGATAATAACACCCCAGAGAGTGCCGAAGACAACCCCCTCCAGCAAGATTCAGCACAGCAGGACGGGGAAGCCAGCCCTCAAGAGAGAGCGGCAGACGAGGAGGATGAAAATTACATGCCTCCCTACGGAGACGAGGCAAGCCTCAACGACAACGAATTCGTCGTGCCCGAGGATCCCGTCGAACAAGAGCGTTTTAAACGCAGGCTAATGGCCACGGCGAACAGCCTAAAAAAAGCAGCAACAGCTTCGAGCTGATCAAGACCTGCTGGCCGACAGATGGACCGAGGTCCTCGCGGCCGAAGAGTATGAACTCGAACGCCCCTCCAAAAGCTACCCAAAACACAAGTTTCTCCCCCAACTAGAGCAGGAAGCATACAAACCTTCGTCACCAGCGCACAATACGGCAGACCGACCACCTCGTGGCCGCGACAGAGAGGCATCTAGGCCCTCCGCCAGAACCGTACCCCGGCACCGCTCGAAAAGCACGAAGCCACGGGGGAATGCGCCGGACTTGCGGGATATATTGGAGGACAAGGCAAGACAATCTAATCTATCTACGGATCACGTGGGCGCCCCACGACCCACGACGACTACCGTCGCGCCGGATACAGCAACTCCAGCCGGGCCGAACACAGCAGACAAAGCTCTCTCGAGCTACGTCGTGATATAGCTCAATATAGAGGTGCCGCACACCCACTATGCTTCACAGATGAAGTAATGGATCATCAAATCCCTGAAGGGTTTGAACCCGTGAACATTGAATCCTACGATGGCACAATAGACCCCGCGGTTTGGATCGAAGACTACCTCCTTCACATCCGTATGGCCCGTGGTGACGATCTCCATGCCATCAAATATCTCTCACTCAAGGTTAAAGGACCAGCTCGGCATTAGCTTAACAGCTTGCCAGCAGAATCAATTGGGTGTTGGGAGGACCTGGAAGCCGCATTCCTTGACAACTTCCAGGGCACATATGTGCGACCACCAGACGCCGATGACCTAAGCCACATAATTCAGCACCCAGACGAATCGGCCAGACAATTCTGTACACGGTTCCTCACAAAGAAAAATCAAATCGTCGATTGTCCGGATGCCGAGGCCCTCGCAGCCTTCAAACATAACATCCACGATGAGTGGCTGGCCCGGCACTTAGGACAGGAAAAGCCGAAATCCATGGCAGCCCTCACATCACTCATGACCCGCTTCTGTGCGGGAGATGACAGCTGGCTAGCTCGCAGTAACAACCTCAGCAAAAATTCTGGCAGTCCGGACAGCAAGGACCGCAATGGCAGGTCGCGTCGCAACAAAAACAAACGCTGCGTTAGCGGCGATAACACTGAGGATACGGCAGTCAACACCGGATTCAGAGGCTCTAAACCCGGTCAGCGGAAAAAGCCATTCGAAAGAATTACTCCGGGTCCGTCCAATTTGGACCGAATACTCGACCGCTCTTGCTAGATACATGGCACCCTCGAAAAGCCAGCTAACCACACCAACAGGGATTGTTGGGTATTCAAGCAGGCAGGCAAGTTAATTACCGAAAACAATGACAAGGGGCTGCATAGCGATGACGAGGAAGAGACCCGGCCACCGAACAGTAGAGGACAGAAGGGTTTCCTCCCACAAGTGCGGACGGTAAACATGATATATGCAACCCATATACCCAAGAGGGAGCGGAAGCGTGCACTTAGGGACGTATATGCGATGGAGCCAGTCGCCCCGAAGTTCAATCCATGGTCCTCTTGCCCGATCACTTTCGATCGAAGGGACCACCCCACCAGTATCCGCCATGGCGGATTCGCCGCATTGGTTCTAGACCCAATCGTCGATGGATTTCACCTCACTAGAGTCCTGATGGACGACGGCAGCAGCCTGAACCTGCTTTATCAGGATACAGTGCGCAAGATGGGCATAGACCCATCAAGGATTAAACCTACAAAGACGACCTTCAAAGGCGTCATACCAGGTGTTGAGGCCAATTGTACAGGCTCAGTCACACTGGAAGTGGTCTTCGGATCCCCGGATAATTTCCGAAGCAAGGAGTTAATCTTCGACATAGTCCCATTCCGCAGTGGCTATCACGCTCTGCTCGGACGAACTGCATTCGCAAAGTTCAACGCGGTGCCGCATTATGCATACCTTAAGCTCAAGATGCCAGGCCCTCGTGGAGTCATCACGGTCAATGGAAATACTGAACGCTCCCTCCGAACGGAAGAACACACAGCGGCTCTCGCATCAGAAGTACAGAGCAGCCTTTCAAGGCAATTTTCGAATCCGGCCGTTAAACGACCGGACATGGCCAAACGCGCCCGTAGTAACATCAATCAAGACCACCTGGCACGTTCCGAGCACGGGTAGCAATGCGGCCCCAACCCCAGCCCTTGCATGATTGCAAGACCAGCTCTTCGCGTACATCATTACGCTCTAGAGATACCATGGGCATAGGGGGAGGGGCACGACCACGACAGGCCCAGAGTGCGGCTTAACCACACCAGGGGCTCCCAAGTGTGTCGATCTTGTTTTTTTCCTTTTTTTCCTTTTTCTATTTATCCACAGGACTCCATTCACCAGAGACCCTGTCCGGCGGTGAACCTGCCGAACTCACGATGCAACAGCCAGGGAAGGACAAAGGCTACGACGAACACTCAGGTGGTCTCCATTATGAGCATTAAATTTGTTAAATACACCAGGCCGCAGCCTACCCCTGGAGGGGGACATGTTTAAATAGTCCAATCCCTTGCTTACCGCACTATTTGTATCGTTCTGCACTCATGGTAGAATTCCTTGAATGAACAATGCATCACCTTTCGCTTATAATTGCATTCCTTTTCTTATATATGTTCGTTTATGACACCTTGCATCTGTACACTCTGGTACGGCCGAATACACCAGGGGCTTATGTTCCCCGCACTATGGTGTGATAAGTCCGAACACTTTCACAAGTGCGGCACCCCGAACTTATAGCATTATATGCATCGGCTCCGAATCATGTCTTGGGTCAATAGTTGGGTTTGCCCGGCTCCCATGTTTTGGTACCTTACGTTCCGTTCTATCGGCTAAGGTAGCACTGGGAGAACCACTGCGATTGCGCCCCGGTTGAGCTGGGCGAGCGCCTCAGTGGAGAAAGCTAAAACTGACCGTCATGATAAGGCGAGAGCTGGTCGCTGTTCGAGAGGTCTTTTCGAGTCCCTAAAGACTTATGCCGCTTAGAGCGAGGAACCGGCTGTGTCCGGCCCAGGCGTGGATAGCACCCCGAATTCGGTCTTCCGAACACTAGGGGCTTCGCCGAAATTTAAAATTATAGAATTCTATGGCTAAGTGAGAGTGTTCAAGCATTATAAGTCCGGTTGCCTTGTTCGTTGTGTTGAGCGCCTCCCTAGATGGACCCAAAAATGGGAACAAGAGTGCTCAAGTTTATCCCGAACACCCCAGCACTCGTGGCATGGGGGCTGAAGCCGACGACTTGCCATCTCTCAGATTTGATAAACGGCCGCACAGAAGGTAATATTTTAAATTAATAAGCGTTGCTTAGCGCATATGGACAAAGTTTTCAGCGCACAGGATAACACATTGCGAGTCTACTAAAAAATTACATCTTTGGGGCACTCATCCGCAATCTTGCGGGCACCCTTCAGGACACTCTTATAGTACATTTCGGGCGTACGATACTCCTTGCCCGCCGGCGGCGCATCCGTTATAAGCCTCTCAGCATCCAGCCTGCCCTAGTGCACCTTTGCGCGGGCAAGGGCCCGACGGGCATCTTCAATGCAGGCGGAGCGCTTGATGAGCTGCACCCAAGGGCACGCATCCACCAGCCGCCGCACGAGGCCGAAGTAGCTCCCAGGCATGGCCTCTTCAGGCCACAGCCGGACTATGAGGCCCTTCATGGCCTGCTCGGCTACCTTGTGGAGCTCGACCAGCTGCTTCAGCTGGTCGCTAAGGGGCACCGGATGTCCGGCCTCAGCATACTGAGACCAGAAGACCTTCTCCGTTGAGCTCCCCTCCTCGGCCCGGTAGAATGCGGCGGCATCGGACACGCTGCAAGGCAGATCTGCAAACGCCCCTGGAGAGCTCCGAATTCGGGTAAGTAACAGGTAATTCACATTCACATGCTTGCTTTGCATGAAAAATGCCTTACCCGCCGCTATTTTCCTCACCGCCTCAATCTCCTGGAGGGCCTTATGGGCCTCGGCCTTAGCGGCTTTGGCACTTTCAAGAGCCGAGGCAAGCTCGGACTCTCGAGTCTTTGAGTCGCGCTCCAAACTCTCATGCTTTTCCATGAGAGCCTGGAGCTCTTGCCGCACCTCCGCCACCCGCGCCTCCTGCTTCTCTCGCTCCACTCATTCCGTGGCCGCATTACGTTCGGCCGTGGACACGGCCTCCTTCAGGGTCGCCACCTTGTTCGTGGCCCCTGCAGTACCCACGTTATCCTTGTTATTTCTATTGCAACCAAAATCCTTTTCTGTAAGGTACAAATTTCATACGGTGGTACTCACCTTCTTTGTCCTCGAGCTGCTTCTTGGCAAGGCCGAGCTCGTGGTCGGACCGCTCGAGGTCCTGCTTCAAAGCACCGACCTCCGCAGTCAGTGCGACAGAGGTCAGCAGCGCAGCCTGCAATCCCATAATGACATAATTTTTAGAACTCCTGCGTATATCTTTTTTAGATCCTCAGTCCGGTTTTTCATTCCGAACACCGAACCGAGCATCAGGGGCTACTGTCTATGCGGTATTACATTACATATTTTAAAACTTCTTACCTCAAAGCCTGTTAGAGGGCTGCTGCAGGCTTCGGTCAGCCCGTTCTTGGTGAGCTGAACCTTCTGAATCACCGCACTCATGATAGTGCGGTGTTCTTCCTCGATGGAAGCACCGTTGAGCACCTCCAACAAGTTGTCCGGTGCCTCCGGTTGGACGGAGGCTGCCGGCGCCACGGTCTTGCCCTTCTTACGAAGGGGCCGCCTGCCGGACTCCGGAACCACTGCGGGTTCTGGCACGGAGTCCGACGCAAAGTCCGGGAGGCTGCCTTGCGGCACCTCCGGAGCCTCCTCCTGATGGGTCCCCTCCTGGGATCCCACCTCGGCGTCGTCAGCATCACGAGGGGTGGAGGCGGTCGGAATGGAATCCACATCCGACGGAGCCAAGGACCCGCTCGATGAAGCGGGAAGATCATCCTCGGCCGGAATGCGGGTAGTGTGCGGCATTAGAAGGACAACATGTGGCACGAAAGAGAAATTATAAATCATTCAGGAATCCGGATACTTACGATCTTGCCGGAGGCTTGGCGCTTGAGGGCCACCCTTCGTCGCCAACGTTGGCGTTGGCGGAGCTGTCCGGAGGAAGGGTCCTTCCCCTCTTGGACCCTTCGGCCTCCCCTGTTGGGGAAGCCTTCCTCTTCCTCTCTCCCCCCTCCTGGGGAGAGTCCTCTTTCTCCTCCTCATCTTCGGGGGAGGAGTCCTCCTCGGAGCCATCGAACGATGAGTCCGATACCACCTGGCGCCGGGAACTCCTTCGAGTTCCCATGGCCTTCTTCTTGGCCTTCTTCTCCGGCACCACATAAAGTGCCGAGACTAGCAGCCCCATTAAACGGGTGTCCGCTGGGTCTTCGGGGAGGGGAGCCGGACAGTTAACCTGTCCGGACGTCCTTTGCCAGTCCTGTTAAAGGCATCGGGAATTTTAGATCCCGCAATAGAGTCAAATTATGAAAGAAATAAATGTCCCATAAAGGATAACATATCTTACCGCACCGGCCGGGCGTTTCGTGCTAAATCCGCGATCTTCAGTTGCGGATGCGGGGGCTTCTCCCCCCTTGAACAGCACCCTCTAGGCAGCTTCGTACGTTGTGTCGAAGAGCCCACTGAGGGTCCGGTGCTGTGCCGGATCAAACTCCCACAGATTGAAGGCCCGTTGTTGGCAGGGGAGAATCCGGCGGACGAGCATGACCTGGATCACGTTAACAAGCTTGAGCTTCTTGTTCACCAAGGTCTGGAGATAGGACTGGAGTCCGGTCAGCTCCTCCGAACTGCCCCATAGCAAGCCCTTCTCTTTCCAGGAGGTGAGCTGCATGGGGGTACCAGATCTGAACTCGGGGGCCGCTGCCCATTTAGGGTCCCGCGGCTCGGTGATATAGAACCACCCCGATTGCCACCCTTTGATGGTTTCCATGAAGGCGCCCTCGAGCCAGAGGACGTTGGGCATTTTGCCCACCATGGCGCCTCCGCACTCTGCTTGGACGCCCTTCACTACCTTCGACTTGACATTGAAGGTTTTTAGCCACAAGCCGAAGTGGGGCTGGATGCAGAGGAAGGCCTCACACACGACGATAAACGCCGAGATGTTGAGGATGAAGTTTGGCGCAAGATCGTGGAAGTCCAGGCCATAGTAGTACATGAGCCCTCGGACGAAGGGATGAAGTGGGAAGCCCAGTCCACGGAGGAAGTGGGGAAGGAATACGACCCTCTCATGGGGCCTGGGGGTGGGGATGAGCTGCCCCTTGTCGGGCAGCCGGTGCGCGATGTCGCTGGACAGGTATCCGGCGCCGCGCAGTTTTTCGATGTGCCCCTCCGTAACGAAGGAGGCCATCCACTTGCCTCCCGCTCCGGACATGGCTGGAGAAGGTTGAGGCGAGATATGCGAACTTGGGCGCTGGAGCTCGAGTGCACGGAGAAGGGTAAGCAAAGGAGGAAGAAGGCGTAGGTAAAAAAGGTGGATCCTTATCCCCTTATATATATGGGCGGACGAAGACTATGCGTCCCCACCGGCCTGGTAAAACTCGCTTATCTCCCAAGCGCCACCATCAATGGCGCGGTTGGGTTACCCACGTTCGTATTGATGGGAATCCCAGAATAAGGGGAACACGATCTCTGCTTCGACAAGACGTGCCAAGGAAACCGCTTCGCTAAACGCACTGAGGTGGTATAATAAAAAACGATTCAAGTAAAGGCTTGGTGGTGGTATGACGTCATGCCACAAAATACGTCAGCAGATTGAACTTGTGTACATATTATTCTCTCTACGGTGGAATGTGGAATTTATTTTGTAGAGCCGGACACTATCCTGGTGTTCACAATCTTCTATGAGTTATTCGGAGGAGGAACCCGCCTTGCAATGCCGAACAATATGCGCGCCGGACTCATCGTCATTGAAGCCTGGTTCAGGGGCTACTGAGGGAGTCCTGGACTAGGGGGTGTCCGGATAGCCGGACTATCATCATCGTCCGGACTCCAAGACTATGAAGATACAAGATTGAAGACTTCGTCCTGTGTCCGGATGGGACTTTCCTTGGCGTGGAAGGCAAGCTTGGGGATAGGATATGTAGATCTCCTACCAATGTAACCGACTCTGTGTAACCCTAGCCCTCTCCGGTGTCTATATAAACCGGAGGGTTTTAGTCCGTAGGACAAACAACCATGACAACAATCATACCATAGGCTAGCTTCTAGGGTTTAGCCTCCTTGATCTCGTGGTAGATCCACTCTTGTACTACCCATATCATCAATATCAATCAAGCAGGAGTAGGGTTTAACCTCCATCGAGAGGGCCCGAACCTGGGTAAAAACATCATGTCCCTTGTCTCCTGTTATCATCTGCCTAGACGCACAGTTCGGGACCCCCTACCCGAGATCCACCGGTTTTGACACCGACACCTGGTGCTGTGATCACGCTGCCATCTTCGCCTCCTACTCCGCCAACTGCAGTCTCTCCGGCTCCTCCTACTGTCCTGGATCGTGCTGCTGCCGAGCTAGACCGGCTGTGGAAAGATCTTCTGGGTGCTGACCCTCGCTTGGTGGCCGGGCGTCTGGAGTTGGTCTTTGGCTGGGTCCGCTCTGATGCTTCAGTCCGGGCGGCGCTGGCTCAGGCCTCGACAGCCCGCGACGGGGAGAAGCAGGCCGTCCTTGAGGTGAAGGCCACTCGCGACGCCGCCCTGGGTGAGGTTGCGGATGACCAGGGCTGCTGCAAGGCGCTGGAGAGCGAACTGCAAGGCCTGCGCGACCAGCTTGTCAAGGAAGCCTATGTCCGCCAGGAGAAGGAGGAAGACATGAAGGCTCGCGAGGCTGCCGCCAAGGACTGGGATGCCGGGCTTGAAGAACGCCAAGGCCGCCTGGATGCACTGGAGCGGGCATTGGAGGCGAAGAAGATCGAGCTGGACGGCAAGGCGCAGGTCCTGGCCGAGGACCGCGTTGCCTTTGCGATGGAGGTGAAGGCTCGCACCCTGTTGAAGTCGCTTTATGACAGCGGCCTAGAAAGCCCGCTGGCTGGCACTGAGGAGGGCCCCGCCAAGCTGCTTCCCTTCCTAGTCTGCGCCCTTGAAGATGTCACCCTCGGCCTTGGCCCCACGGCTAAGGCTGAGGCGCGTGCCCTTTCTTCTGCAGCGCTGACGTGCGTCTTCACCCACGTCTACCTCCGCGACCCCAGCGTTGACCTCGACAGTCTGCTGGAACCTGTGAGCGGTGAGCTTGCTGCCGTTACTGCTGAGGCCGTGAAGGGCCGCGCGGAGGCTCTGCTGGTGAAGTTCCGGGCCTTCAGCACCAAGCCAAAGCAAGGCGCTGCCGGTCTTGAGGCTCCACGAGGCGAAATCGCCCAGCGCAGCTCCGTCACCAGCGATGGCGTCGCCAAAAAGTGATCCCTTCGTGGCTCCCGTCCTGCTTTTAATTCCTACAACATGCATTCTGCCTCGTGGAGCCGTTTAAACTTTGTGTTTGGCGTTGTCAAAGTACTCTATGGACTGTAATATTTGCTTCTGAATTTCTTGAGATTTGCGTTTTTCCTTCCTACTTGCTTGTGTTCTACGTCGGCAGAGCCCGGCCCCGCACATACCTCAGCTGCCGTTAGCCCCAGCTGGAAACTAGGACGGGACCAAGGAGTGAGGGGCTACGTGACAAGTTAGGCTCCTGAGTCGCGATGCTCAGGAGTCCCCCTTGACGCACGAACAACAAGTAGGGAGGTGAAATGTATGGGTGAGATTACCGTTCTACGTCGGCAGATCCCGGCCCCACGCATACCTCAACCGCCGTTAGCCTTTCGGAACTAAGGGGTGAGGGCTTACGTGACCAGTTAGGCTCCTGAGTCGCGATGCTCAGGAGTCCCCCTTGACGTTCAAACGGCCTTCGTACCTTGGCTCCGCTCGGGGAGAGGCGTGCGACGAACCAGGCCCGAGGGGCCTGGCTGGGTGGCGTGCGCCTGGGTGTGACCCGGGCGCAGCCCCCGTGCCCAGCCCCTCGCGCGGCACTCCCGAGGGGAGACGTTACGATGAGGCCGGGTGTTGTTCTCTGGGCTCCCTGAGGTTGATGCAGCCGGGGGCCACCCTCAGTTGTTTATCACCAGCGCGGAGCATAGCGCTTCCGTATGTGTACGGGCATAGCCGCTCCTCAGCAGTGTCGTCAGCCAGCGTGGAGCATGGTGCTTCCACTGTTGCATGGGAGGGGGCTCCCCTCCGGGAGGAGCCCCCGGGGCGTATACAGCCCCGCCCTGACACGTGGCTGGCACGATAGGGCCTAGCGAGGTATCTAGGCACCCGTGAGCCAGCGCGGGACTCACGGGGCCCTACCTCAAGGCGGGTTGCGCCTGGCTCTGGGCCTTTACTTGTGATGTGTCCCTGCAGATTTGGTTAGATGTTGGTGCTCTACGTCCTCGGGTCCCGGCCCTCGAGCGGGTCTCAGCCGTCGCTGGTATGCCAGGTCGCGATGCCGTGGACAAGGCCAGAGGGTGAGGGCTGGAGAGCCAGTAAGAGCCCATGAGTCGTGATGCTCAGGTACCCCCCCTTTAACATGCAAGCAGCCGACATGAAGAAAGAAGGGTGCCATAGGCAAGCATCAAACAACGATCGCGATGGGTCAAACGCGCGACCTGAATAAACGCGAGAGGGATACATGCCACCGGGTCTGGCCCGGGTGGCTTTGGGGATAATGCAGCCCGAGGGGCGCCCCCGATAAAGCAAGCTGAAAACATGAACTAAAGGAGATACACGCCGCAGGGACGGACCCACGCGGCCTGGGAATAATGCAGCCCTGGGGGGGCGCTCCCAGCTGAAAATGAAACTCAAAGGATGTCACCTGATGATGCTGAAGCTGGAGGGATGCTGAAGTAGCAGACGGCGTGCGCTGCGGGAGACGATCCTCACGAGCCACCAGGCCCAGGGGCCTCGGGAGGCTTCGGGGGCGCTGGCGGCTCCTTGCGGACCATCTCCATCTCTGCCAGGACTGCGGAATGCCTGACCGCCTGAGCCTCCAAGATGCTCCTCATGAGGCGCTGACGTGCCGCAGCCGCGTTCGGCAGGCCATAAGGCATGCGAACATAGCTGTGAGGTGGGCCTTCGCAGCGCCCCACGCGTAAGGGCTAGAGGCGCTCCTGAGAGGCGGCTCGGTTGAGTCCTGGTATGTCGATGCAGACGCGCAGCCCACCATCCTCGCCTGGATGGGGAGCTACGGCGGGCAAGCGGCGGCTGCCACTCATGACTCTTGACTCCTGCAATTCCTGAATGATCTCGCTGATGGATTCGTGAGGGTTTGGCCCTCCTTGCCTTGCTTCCTCCTGAGGGAAACGTGCGTTGAAGCACGCCTCCAAGTGGTGCCCGAGCGCCTCCCTCGTAATCTTAGCAAAGTCGATGGCCCTCCAGGAGAGAGCCCCCGAGCCCTGCTCGAGGAGGGCGCTGGGCGCACCTTCCTATGCGACAGAAGGAGGTGCCCCCTGAATGGGTGCGGACCCTGAGGGGCCTGCCTCCCGAGGGGTTGGGCCAGGCGATGTCTTCTTCTTCTTAGGAGCAGCCTCGGGAGGCCTCCCGTTCCTGTGATCTGGGTCTTCAATTGATGCGGCTTGGAAGGCACGTTCCAGGGAACACACAGCGTCTCTCTCTTCATAGGGCACAGTGATGACTCTGCCGCTTCCTGGCATCTTGAGGACATTGTAGTCGTGATGGGTCATGGCCATGAACTTGGCCAGGGCTGGGTACCCGAGGATGGCGTTGTACGGCAGGCGGATGTGAGCAACGTCGAATTCAATGAGCTTCGTGCGGTAGTTGTTGCAGTTCCTGAAGGTAATAGGAAGGCGGACCTGCCCGATCGGAACCGTGGAACCATCGGTGACTCCTGAGAAGGGCTTGGTTGGCTGCAGCTGGTTGTATGGCACTTGGAGATTGTTGAACGTTTCGACGGATAGGACATTGAGCCCTGCTGCGCCATCGATGAGGGTCCTGGTGACTTGCACATTGCTGATGATTGGGGAACAAAGCATCGGGAGGACTCCTGCCGTGGCCGCGCACTTGAGCTGATCCGCTGAACTGAACGTGATAGCGCACGATGACCACCTGAGAGGGTGTGTGGCCTCAAGCTTGGGGAGGACTGCATTCACTTCGCGGGCAAACTGCTTGAAGATGCGCTGAGAGGCTGGGGCTTGTGCGCCACCCAAGATGCAGGCGATTGCGTGCGGCTCCTGGAAGCCTGCAGCCCCCTCGTCCTGGTGATGGTCTTCGTTCCTCCTTGGCTGTGGCGGCAGAGGAGGGAGGCCTGCATTGCCTTGTGGGCGATCTTCGCGAGGCTGATCTCTCCAGCCCCCTCGCGAGGTGGGTCCCTCCAACCTCCCTCACGAGGCTGGTCCTGCCAGCGGTCCTCGCGAGGTCGGTCATGCCACCCTTGGCATGGGCCACGGTCTTCCCATCGTCCTCCACCTCTTCCTCCTCCTCGGCCATAGCCCCTGTCACTGCGCTCGGGGCATCGGCCGACACGCACATCTCGCACGGCTCTGTGCTCTTGGCATTCATTGGTGTTGTGGGTGTGGAGGTCGTGGTACACGCAGTACCGGCTGCCCTTGGATGACTCAGGCTGATCCCAGCCCTGCTTGGTGTCTGGCTCTACTGCAAGCACGGCAGCCCCCTTGCGCTTCACGTCCTTGGTCTTGGGCTTCTTCTCTTCTGGGTCAGCAGCTGGCAGCTCGAGGAGGGACAGGCGCCCTTCCTCAGCCCTTGCGCACTTGGTCGCCAGATTGAACAGCTCCAGGGAGGTGCATAGGTCTTCATGGATCGCGAGCTCCTCCTTCATATTGACGTCACGCACGCCGTCGGAGAAGGCTAAGATGATGGCCTCCTCAAACACCTTGGGGGTCTTAAGGCGAGCGCTGTTGAAGTGCTGGATGAACTTCTGCAGGGTCTCCCCCGGCTATTGCTTGATGCGGCGCAAGTCGCTCATGGCCGAGGGCCGGTCGCGGGTGCCTTGGAAGTTGGCGATGAATCGGGTGCGCATCTCGTCCCAGGAGGATATCGTGCCAGGAGCCAGGTTCAGGAGCCAGGTGCGGGCGCCGTCCTTGAGCGCCATGGGGAACCAGTTTGCCATGACCTTCTCGTCTCCGTTGGCGGCTTCGATGCCCAGCTCGTAGAGCTGGAGGAACTCAGCAGGGTCAGCCGTGCCATCATAGCGCGGGGGCATGTCTGGCTTGAACTTGCCAGGCCAGGCCACGCTGCGCAGCTCGGCGGAGAAGGCACGGCAGCCTACAGTGGCCGCGGGAGCCCTTTGGTGACAAAGAGCTTGATCTTGCGGGTCCCCGTGCGCTGCGGCCAGGCGCAGCGCGGGGTCTTGATGCGCCGGAGCAGGTGCGCGCTCGTGCCGAGCCGGTGCGGGGAGCACGCGGGCGGCTTCCTGAGGATGAGGGATCTCTTGGTAGCTCTTCTCTTGTTGTGCTGGCGCCGGACGGAGTGGGTTCCGCCCAGGGGCCATGCGCCTTGGAGCCAAGGCGCCTTCTTGAGGGGGAGGCGACTGAGGCGCTCCCGGGGCTTCGTCGCCCGTGTAGGGGGTGCGCGGTGCAATGAGAGGGACGGTGCAGGGGAGCCCCCAGCAGCGCTGACAAGCTCGGTGATGCCGGCGAGCCACTCGTCGTAGAGGTCGTCGACGGGATGGTAGTGCAGGAGCTCCCGCGCTAAGAGCAGCGCGGCGTGCGCGTCCGCAGGAGCGCGACGGGCGTGGGATGAGGAGCCGGCCGAAGTCAGCGACGGAGTGGCGGTGCGGTCTTCTTGCCGCACCAATGGATGCAGGGATGACGCCCGCTGCTCGTTCCCCGCCGGGCCGGTGGCGGCGTTGACGGCAGGTGACGGGGAACGATGGGGACGCCCGCCGACGGGGGCCGTCTGGGCGACGTGAGCGGCAAGAGCGGCCCGACGCTCTGCGCGGGCGCGAAGTGTGTTTGACATGGATGGGACGGGCGGCGAAAACACGAAGCGACAGAAGGCAGATTCTGGCACACCCCTACGTGGCGTGCCAAATGTCGGATTTCGGGTTCCGGCAGACCCTTGAGGTTCGAACACTTGGGTGCGCACGGAGATCACACCCTCAGCCCACCCGTGTTTCACTGCCTCGCTAGGATCTAGACTACTCGAAGAACAACACAAGGGACACAAGATTTATACTGGTTCAGGCCACCATTGTGGTGTAATACCCTACTCCAGTTTTTGGTGTGTGGATTGCCTCTGGGGCTCGTGAGGAACAATACAAGGGAAGAACAGCCTCGCGAGGGTCTGTTCTTGGTGGGTGCGATGAACTGCTAGGGGAGTTCAGTCGCCTCTCTCTCTCTCTCTTTGTCTTGGGTGACGATCTGATCTGGTCCAGATCAAGATGCCTCTACCCTGTGGGTGGCTGGTCCTATTTATAGGAGAAGGCCCCGGGCCTCTTCCCAAATATTGAGCGGGAAGGGCGCCAACAATTGGCCATTTTGAAGGGGAACATCTAGTACACTTATCCTGACTAAAGTTGGTCCTCTCCTGCAAAAGACCCTGACGATGATGCTGGCTTGGGCTCCACGATGACCTCCGTTCTGCCGTCCTACTGGTCTTGGTCTCGTTGCACCGAAATGGCTACCTTTGCTTGATACCCTTGCCTACGCTTGCTCCCTTTGCACCAAAGGGGAAACAAGGACTCTGCGCAGGCCAGCGCCCGCCTGGCACCCGCCTGGCCTTGGTCGTCATGGCTTACGTCACGGGCACCTCGTGAGGTACCCCGCCTTGATCACTCCGCCTCCTCGTGAGCCAGCCTGACGAGGCCGTGCCTGAGGAAGCCTCCTATCGTCCGCCCCGCGAGGCTTGGCCCCTCGCGAGGGTCTTGAGCATGTGTTGATGAAGATGGGCCGTACTAGGCCACTCCTCGAGCCACACCGCAGGCCGCAGACAAGCAAGTCTGGGTACCCCCGTTCCCAGAACACCGACAAACACTGTTAAGCCCCCATCTTACATTCACCCGTATTATACTCATCATTTGTTTTCCTTATGCTTTAGCAAGTCTCTAAGCTGTCCTGCACACAGAAATAAATCACTAGATCCCTTGGCGGCTTACCGCAGGGCGGGTCATAATATCTTTATATATAACCATTAATATGAAAAAAGAGTCATAGATAAGCCTGTTGTAAAATATAATTTTGAAACACAACTATACTATCATACCTGTGATCTTTGGATTTGTACTGCCGGTTTATGTGACCCGAACAGTAAGGGTGTGTCGGTGTACAAAACTAGGGGCCCTGCTTTTGACCCCTTTACTTATGCACATGTAGTAAGAGCCTCCCGCCACGGCCACGCATCACAGGGCAGGAAAGGGAAGCCGGAGAAAAGCCGCGGCATCCTTGGCGGCGCCCCTTGGCGGGCTCTTCGGCGGGCCCCTTGGCGGCATCCTTGGCGGCGCCCCTGGCACCCTCCTCGGTAGCAATCTTCTCTGCCTCCGCCGCGGCATCCGTGGCGACGTCCTTGATGGTGGCGTCGACGTCCTCTGAGGAGAGGTCTGGATGCCATGAAAGAGATAGGGCGGAGCCAAGATCGAAGGTCAAATAAGGGAAAGGAGAAAAGAAGAATGCAAGCGGAAGTGGAGAGCGAGTGGCCTACCCGTGCTAGGCCGAGAGGCAGAAGCCCCTTCTCCGCCAAGGTCTGGCATCGAGGCAAAGCCGCTAGCACCTGCGTTCTCCTCCCCCTCCTCCGTGTGCACGGCCTCGGTTCTTGGTGTCCTTGCCGGGGACGCCCCTTGGGGCGGTGTGGTCGATGGGGGCGGCACGATCGGAGAAGCCCTC
Organism: Triticum dicoccoides; assembly: GCF_002162155.2. Classification (NCBI taxonomy): domain Eukaryota; kingdom Viridiplantae; phylum Streptophyta; class Magnoliopsida; order Poales; family Poaceae; genus Triticum; species Triticum dicoccoides. The sequence continues at coordinate 472,924,880 of NC_041393.1, read as the reverse complement.
TGTGGCTCCCTTTGGTGGTGCTCCTCTCCTGCATCCACGACACGGTTAACACTGAAGCATCGACCATGACGCACGTTGATAGTGGGCGGATGGTGGACTTATGCTGGGGGCTGCTGTCCGGGCTGCTCGACACCACCAGTGGCGTGCTGGACGAGCCCGCCGGGGGCTGGCCACTCGCCGAAGTCCTGGCCCTCTTTATCCTCTGGGACAGCGTCTCCACATCCCTGCAAGATGAAGACAGGTAAGAAACGCCATTGGGGGGCCGTGTAAGGAATGGGGGAGGAAAGCAGAGGCTTACTCTTCGTTCTCTTCTTCCTCCTCCCCAGAGGCCCGAGCTCTCTCCGGGCTGAGAGGCCCGAAGTCAAACAAGTCACCCCCAATCCCCGCGCCAATGTTTGCCGGCAAGGGGGGAGGCAACGGCGTCCGAGCGCACTTGGACGATGAAGAAGCCGATGCCCTCTTCTTCGACACCACGGCTTTCGCCATTTTCTTCATCGCCACCGCCCTCGTATGGCGCACAAACGCTTCCTGGGCTTGTCGCAGCTGCACGGCCTGGTTGGGGCGGACCGGCTCGCTGGAAGTGGCCCGCCGCGGGACCCGCCTTTTTCCGATGATCGGGGGATCGGCGGTCGCAGTCCTTCCCTCCTCGCCCTCCTCTGATGACGACCCGTCGGCGGCGTCTTCGACGAGGGGAGCCCTGGCGTCGGTGTCGCTGGCCTCCCCAGCGGCTACTGCCCACTGGGTGAGCTCCCCCTCCTCCACCTCTGCCGCGGCCTTGTCCACCACACCGCCAGTCTTGCCGGCCTCCCTTATGAGCTTTGCCTCCTCCTCGGCAAGCCTCACCTCCTCCACCCTGGAGGCAATGTAGTCCAGCTCCGCTGGGGTGGTGTCCTGGATGAGCCGCAGCTCATCGGTAATGTATATCTCGTGCAGAGTGTTGAAGAACTCCTGCACCACGAGCTCGTCCGGCTCGACCTAGTTCGGGTCAAGGCCATGCGCGCTGAAGAGTGGCATCATGGCGATGATCTCATTCCGACGAGAGTTGTTGCTCAGCGGGACCACTCCCATCGGCAACTTGAAAACGGGCTCCTTGTCGACCTTGTCGGCCTTCGCGGCGGCCCTGGCAAGCTTGCCGGACCGCTCGACCTCGCCCACGTCGTCAACCTCGAGCTGGAAGATTCGCTGGCAAAGATGGGCGTGCCGCAACACCGTCAGGTTGTTGTTGAAGGAAATATGCCCTAGAGGCATTAATAAATTTATTATTTATTTCCTTATTCCATGATAAATGTTTATTATTCATGCTAGAATTGTATTAACCGGAAACATAATACATGTGTGAATACATAGACAAACATAGTGTCACTAGTATGCCTCTACTTGACTAGCTCGTTGATCAAAGATGGCTGAGTTTCCTAGCCATAGACATGAGTTGTCATTTGATCAACAGGATCACATCATTAGGAGAATGATGTGATTGACTTGACCCATTCCGTTAGCTTAGCACTTGATCGTTTAGTATGTTGCTATTGCTTTCTTCATGACTTATACATGTTCCTATGACTATGAGATTATGCAACTCCCGTTTACCGGAGGAACACTTTGTGTGCTACCAAACGTCACAACATAACTGGGTGATTATAAAGGAGCTCTACAGGTGTCTCTGAAGTTACATGCTGAGTTGGCGTATTTCAAGATTAGGATTTGTCACTCGGATTGTCGGAGAGGTATCTTTGGGCCCTCTCGGTAATGCACATCACTATAAGCCTTGCAAGCAATGTGACTAATGAGTTGGTTGCGAGATGATGCATTACATAACAAGTAAAGAGACTTGCCGGTAACGAGATTGAACTAGGTATTGAGATACCGACGATCGAATCTCGGGCAAGTAACATACCGATGACAAAAGGAACAACGTATGTTGTTATGCGGTTTGACCAATAAAGATCTTCGTAGAATATGTGGGAGCCAATATGAGCATCCAGGTTCCACTATTGGTTATTGACCGAAAACGTGTCTCGGTCATGTATACATAGTTCTCAAACACGTAGGGTCCGCACGCTTTAAGTTCGATGACGGTTATATTATGAGTTTATGTGTTTTGATGTACCGAAGGGTTCGGAGTCCCAGATGAGATCGGGGACATGACGAGGAGTCTCGAAATGGTCGATATGTGAAGATCGATATATTGGACGACTATATTCGGACTTCGAAAAGGTTCCGAGTGATTCGGGTATTTTTCGTAGTACCGGAGAGTTACGGGAATTCGCCGGGGAGTATATGGGCCTTATTGGGCCATACGGGAATAGAAGAGAGAGGCCAAAAGGAAGGAGGCATGCGCCCCCCCTTCTGGTCCAAATTGAACAAAGTGCAGCCCCCTTTTCCTTCTCCCTCTCCTCCTCTTTCCTTCTCCCCTACTCCAACAAGGAAAGGAGGAGTCCTACTCTCCCCCCTTGGCGCGCCCTCCTCCTAGGCCGGCCGCCTCCCCCCTTGCTCCTTTATACACGGGGGCAGGGGGCACCCCATAGGGACAACAATTGATCCTTGAGATCTCTTAGCCGTGTGCGGTGGCCCCCTCCACCATAATTCACCTCGATAATATCATAGTGGTGCTTAGGCAAAGCCCTGCGTCGGTAGAACATCATCATCGTCACCACGCCGTCGTGCTGACGGAAATCTCCCTCAAAGCTTGCCTGGATCGGAGTTCGAGGGACGTCATCGAGCTAAACGTGTGCTGAACTCGGAGGTGCTATGCGTTCGGTACTTGATTGGTCGGATCGTGAAGACGTACGACTACATCAACCGTGTTGTGCTAACGCTTCCGCGGTCTACGAGGGTACATAGACACACTCTCCCCTCTTGTTGCTATGCATCATCATGATCTTGCGTGTGCGTAGGATTCTTTTGAAATTACTACGTTCCCCAACAGTTGTCGAGGCCGGGGTGGAGCCTCATGATGTCGGCGGCGTTCACGAAGAGCCAAGTCGGCCTCCCCTTGTCATGCAGAGGGGCGATCCGGCGGCGGATGAAGTCCGCCCCGATCATCTTGAGGGTGAGCCCGGCCTGGGTGAGTCGAAGAATCCTGGTGGTGGCGATCATGAGCTTCGCGTCATCGGCATCGACGCCGCCCCTATCACCACCACGGACCGGCGGCTTCTGGCGAACCTCGCAGAATGCTGGTGGGTCCTTCTCCTCAATCCAGCACCACTGGCCCCGCCATTCTTCCCACCTCTCCTTCGTGGTGCCATCCAGGTGACGCAGCCAGCAATGGTGCCCCCCTTTTGGATCCGAGGGGAGAAATAGTGGCAGAAGAGTGCCGTGCTGGGGTACACCCCGACGAAGCCCTCGCGGAGATGGGCGAAGAGGGCCATGCATGCCACGGCACTCGGGGTAAAATCCAGGAGGCAGAAGCTGTAGGTGTGCATGATGTCGTTGAAGAAATCAGAGAAGGGGGGACATAGCCCACAAGAGAAATAGTCGACGAAGAAGGGGTACCGATGCGGGGAGGGCCCGACGCTGGCAGGGACGACGGTCGTGGCCTTGAACATCTCCCGAAGCTCGGGCACCCCAACCGTCGAGGGGAAGTAGGCGGACTGCGCCCGCGGCGCCACCATCTTGCTCTCCGGCTGCTCCGACACGCCGGCATCCTTCGCCGCTCCCTTGCTCTTGGTGGATTTAAGCGCCATGGCGGCTGCGAGAAGCAAAAAAACAGGGGATGGCGGAAGCATAGCGGCAATGGGCGAAAGCAGAGAGGCTCGAGAAGAGGGGGACGACAGTTCTAAGATTGGAGGAAGGTGCAGGGAAGGGGTAAAGTGAGCAGCGCGCCCGCGGTTATTCCTTTTTATGGGGAAAGCGCGGGCCACCTCCTTTCCCATTAACTGCGATGCGACGCATGTATGCGGATGCTGTCCCACGTATGCTTCCCACGTCATGCGCGCGCACGACCCCCACGTCGCGCGTTCAACGTGGGTCGTGGGGAAGCGCAGCGGACGGAACAGTGGCCGCGGTAAAAATCCGCCCCAACTGCTCGCGCACCGTTCTGGGCTTGGCCCGACAACGTGCTGCGCTTATGTATGGCCCAGGCCCGGGGGCTCCTGTCGGTGTACAAAAGTAGGGGCCCTGCTTTTGACCCCATTACTTGTGCACGGGCAGTTAGAGCCTCCCGCCACGGCCACGCATCACAGGGCAGGAAAGGGAAGCCGAAGAAAAGCCGAAGCCACAAGGAAAACACAACAACGATAAGAACCAAGGCCACATAGATCAAATGGATGGAGCAGGTTTCCCCGGCAAGGACTCTTGCCGGGGGAGCCTCAGCAGCCCCGGCAAGACCCTTGCCGGGTGAGCCCGCCCCCACCAGCCGAGCGAGCCACCTTTGAGCCCGCCAATGCTAAACAAATGCATTGGGACAGGCCTCGGGAGGCACCTCCGTGGTGGCATGCAGATCTTTGTGAAGAGATAGAATAAACAAGATCAAGTGAGGATAGGAAGGCAACCATCCTCACCGAAGAAACCCACAAGACCCCCGGCAAGATTCCTGCCGGGGACGCCTGCGCGCCACGGCAAGACCCTTGCCGGGCCACCCGGCAAGACCCTTGCTGGGCCACCCAGCAAGACCCTCGCCAAGCGCACCGGCAGGGCCACTGCCAGGCCCACGCCAGCCAGGTCTTCACCGCCGTTCGCATGCAGCTGCCAACCCAACCAGCTGTGCAGGCACCTGCGTGGCAACATGCAGCTCTTCGTGGAGGCTCCACCACTGTGCCACCTCAGCTGCCTGCCTGCCTATATGGCACCGCATGCATCGCTGGTCGGGGCGCATGTTGAAGCAAGGAGGAGCGGCGACAAACGGGACGGGCCTCGCCCCCGCCCCCGATAAAGCGAAGGGACATCTAAGCCTCGCATTAAATGCGCCTTGTCCTCTAATACCAGCGATAAGCTCACAACGCTGTAGCACTTTCCACCTCCTGTGTGCCACTGTGGCAGCCCCTTTCGCCTATGAAAGGAGGCCCATGGCGCACGGGAGATGGATTCGGCTCTTTCGAACCCCGCAGCACCTAGAGCTAGTTCGAGAGCTCAAGAACACTAATACATCCACCAAAGCAGGATCGTAGGGTTTTACGCATCTTTGCAGCTCGAACCTAGGTAAATCCCCCTTGTGTTGTCTACTAGTCCTGCTCTCCTCACGATCCCCGTGCCCCACAACCGTAGAAGGGATTCCAGTGATCCCATAGGTGTCATTTCCCACCAACAAGGTGATAACCCAATCTTTGTAAATCAACACTTACAAATATATGATGATTTTCCATATGTAGGCGACTTATTGTCCAAGACTAAGCCGGGTTAAATTTAAAACAGTCTTACACTTAGATCTTTTGAACAAAAAAGTCTCAAGTCAAAACAAAGGCTGCTTTCAAATAAAACTTAAACCAAATAGGAAGAAACAATCGAGGCTTCTGATTCAAATACGATCAGTAAACCATTCCAAAGGGGTTAAGCTAGGATTCGAATACGATCATGTAGCCCCCAGTGGCTTTGGCATTGCGCCGATCAGGAGGGTACTGACAGCTATGTTCTCTTTGGTTCGAATACGACCTATGTTTGAACAGGAAGCCCCCTAATGACCTTGAGAGTTTTTTAACGACTCTAATTCGAATACGATCAAAGTCGGACCCAAAAGGGGTTAAGCTATGATTTGAATACGACCAAGAAGCCCCCTAGTGAGCTTGGCATTGTGTCGATCAAGAGGGTACCGACATCTATGTTCTCTTTGGTTCGAATACGACCTATGTTGGAACAGGAAACCCCCTAGTGATCATGAAGTTTAACGGCTAGATTCGAATACGATCATGAGCCGGACCAAGAGGGTTAAGCTAGATTCGAATATGATGAGCCCCCAATTGGTCATTTGAAATGACAATGATGAAGACATATGATCTTTGAGGATGGAAAGGACAGAGGTCCTGCTTTATTACTTATCATAATATATACATCATCAAAATATGTACATCATGAGAGTCGGTGGCTCAAGTGTAGTAAGGCCGAAGATGAGAAATATTCCACGGCCGGCGGGTCTCTTCCTCCGACTTATGTGAGTCTTTGTGCTCTCGAACATCGGGTAGTATGACCCGCTGTTCAAGTTCTTGCTGACCACAAAGGGCCCTTTCCAAGGTGGGGATAACTTGTGTGCATCAGTTTGATCCTGGATGAGCCAGAGCACCAAATCACCTTCCTGAAAGGTTCTGGACTTAACCCGGCGGCTGTGATAGCGGCAGATCCTGTTGGTAAATCACCGAGCGGGCTGCTGCCAAGTCACGCTTTTCATCTAAGAGGTCAAGTGCATCCTAACAAGCTTGTTCGTTATCAGCTTCAACGTAAGCCGCCACACGGGGCGAGTCATGCCGGATGTCACTAGGTAAATCGCCTCTGCTCCGTAGACCATGAAGAAAGGTGTGTAACCCGTAGACCTGTTGGGGGTAGTATCGATGCTCCATATCACAGAGGGTAACTCCTCAACCCAACAGCCCGTAGTCCGTTGCAAAGGAACCAAAAGCCGGGGCTTGATGCCTTTCAAGATTTCTTGATTGGCTCTTTCAGCTTGACCATTGGATTGGGAGTGAGCTACCGATGAAACATCAAGCTGAATATGCTCACGTTGTCAAAACTCTTCCATGGCGCGTTTAGACAGATTAGTACCATTGTCAGTTTAATGCTGTGTGGAAAACCAAAGCGAAATATCACCTTCTTCATGAATTGAACCGCCATGGCTGCGTCACACTTACTAACTGGCTTGCCTCAACCCACTTTGTGAACTTGTCAACCGCCACCTAGAGGTGGGTCTTTTTATCTTTGGACCTTTTGAAAGGCCCAACCATGTCAAGCCCCCAGACTGCAAACGGCCAAGTAATTGGAATCATCCTCAACTCTTGAGCCGGCACATGAGCACGTCTCGAGAACTTCTGACAACCGTCACATTTACTGACCAGATCCTCCGCATCAGCATGAGCCGTCAGCCAATAAAATCCATGACGGAAAGCCTTGGCCACAAGGGACTTTGACCCAGCATGATGGCCACAATCTCCTTCATGAATCTCATGAAGGATTTCTTGCCCTTCCTCAGGAGAAACACAACGCTGAAACGCCCCAATGACACTGCGATGATGCAACTCACCATTGGCAATTGTCATTGACTTAGACCGGCGGGTTATCTGCCTGACCAAGGTTTCATCCTCAGGCAACTTGCCCCGGGTCATGTAAGCCAAGTATGGTACTGTCCAATCTGGGATGACGTGAAGAGCCGCCACCAATTGTGCTTCCGGGTCAGGAACAGCCAAGTCTTCCTCTGTAGGTAACTTGATGGAAGGGTTATGCAGAATATCCAAGAAAGTATTAGGCGGCACCGGCTTACACTAAGACCTCAGCCGGCTTAAAGCATCAGCCGCCTCATTCTTTCTGCGATCAACATGCTCCACTTGGTAACCCTTGAAATGTCTAGCAATGGCATCAACTTCACGGTGATAAGCCGCCATGAGAGGATCCTTGGAATCCCACTTGCCTGAGACTTGTTGAGCCACCAAATCTGAGTCGCCAAAGCACCTTACCCGGCTTAAGCTCATCTCCTTAGCCATCCGAAGACCATGGAGCAAGGCCTCATACTCAGCTGCATTGTTAGTACAGGGAAACATCAACCGTAGCAGATAACAAAATTTGTCACCTCGAGGGGAAGCTAAAACAACTCCAGCCCCCAAGCCCTCCAATTGCCTGGACCCATCAAAGTGAATAGTCCAATATGTGTTATCCGGCTTCTCTTCAGGCATCTGTAGCTTTGTCCAATCGTTGATGAAGTCCACCAGTGCTTGAGACTTGATAGCAGTGCGTGGCACATACTTTAAAGCATGAGGCCCAAGTTCAATGGCCCACTTGGTGACTCGTCCTGTGGCCTCTCTATTTTGGATGATATCTCCTAAAGGAGCAGAACTGACCACAGTGATGGGATGACCCAGAAAATATTGCTTAAGCTTCCGGCTTGCCATGAACACCCCATAAACGAGCTTCTGCCAATGTGGATACCTTTGCTTGGATTCAACAAGTACCTCACTGATGTAATAAACCGGCCATTGAACCGGATGCTCCTTGCCAGCCTCCTTGCGCTCCACCACAATGGCTACACTGACGACACATGTGTTAGCAGCCACATATAACAATAATGGCTCCTTATCAAGGGAGCAGCAAGGACTGGTGGCTTAGCTAGCTGTCTCTTTAAGTCTTCAAAGGCAGCGTTAGCAGCATCGCTCCAGAGGAAGTCGTCTTTCTTCTTCATCATCTGATACATCAGTATGGTTGTCTCACCTAACCGGCTTATGAACCGGCTTAAAGCAGCAATACGACCCGCCAAATGCTGAACATCATTGATACACACCGGTTTAGCCAAAGAAGTGATTGCCTTGATCTTCTCCGGGTTAGCCTCAATGCCCCTGTTAGAAAGTAGAAAACCCAAAAGCTTGCCTGCAGGCACACCAAAAACACACTTGGCCAGGTTAAGCATCATCTTGTAGACCTGGAGGTTATCGAAGGTCTCCTTCAGATCATCTATCAAGGTATCCTTCTCTCTGCACTTCACCACAATGTCGTCCACATAAGCATGGACATTACGCCCAATCTGATTATGAAGACAGTTCTGTACACACCGTTGGTAAGTCGCCTAGGCACTCTTAAGCCCAAAAGGCATAGACACATAGCAGAAGGCTCCAAATGGGGTAATAAAAGCCATCTTCTCCTTGGTCCTTAACTGCCATCTTGATCTGATGATAACCAGAATAAGCGTCCAAAAAACTTAAACGCTCACAACCCGCCGTAGCATCAATGATCTGATCAATACGAGGGAGAGCGAAGGGATCAGCCGGACAAGCTTTGTTTAAATCCGTGTAATCCACACACATACGCCAAGTGCCGTTCTTCTTAAGTACCAGCACGGGTTAGCCAACCATTCTGGATGAAAGACTTCAATAATGAACCCGGCCGCAAAGAGCCGAGCCACTTCCTCACCAATGGCCTTACGCCTCTCTTCATTGAACCGGCGAAGAAACTGCTTGACCGGCTTAAATTTTGGATTGATATTGAGTGTGTGCTCAGCGAGTTCTCTTAGTACACCCGACATGTTAGAAGGTTTCCGTGCAAAGATGTCCCGGTTCTCACAGATGAACTCGATGAGCGCGCTTTCCTATTTGCGATCCAGATTGGCACTAATACTGAACTGCTTAGATGAGTCACCTAGAACAAAATCAACAATCTTGGTATCATCGGCCGACTTAAACTTCATTACCGGCTCATGCTCTATGGTCGGTTTCTTCAAAGATGTCATGTCCGCCGGGTCAACATTGTCCTTGTAGAACTTCAACTCCTCTATTACACAAACAGATTCAGCGTAAGCAGCATCGCCTTCCTCACATTCCAAGGCTATTTTCCGACTCCCATGCACTGTGATGGTGCCCTTATGACCCGACATCTTGAGCTACAGATAAACATAACACGGTCGTGCCATGAACTTGGCATAAGCCAGCGTCCAAACAGGGCGTGATACGGGCTCTTGATTTTGACCACCTCAAGAGTTAACTTCTTAGCCCTAGAATCATGCTGATCTCCAAAGGCCACTTCCAGTTCAATCTTACCCACCGGGTACGCTGACTTACCAGGGACCACTCTGTGAAAAACAGTGTTGGAAGTCTTTAGATTTTTATCAGTCAAACCCATGCGACAAAAAGTCTCATAATAGAGGATGTTGATGCTACTGCCTCCATCCATGAGCACCTTAGTGAATTTATATCCACCAACCTGAGGTGCCACCACCAAGGCCAAGTGACCCGGATTGTCAACCCGGGGAGGGTGATCTTCTCTACTCCATAGAATAGGCTGCTCAGACCATCTCAAATAACGAGGAACTGCCGGCTCAACAGTGTTCACAACCCTCTTATGAAGCTTCTGGTCCCGTTTGCATAAACTGGTGGTAAACACATGATATTGTCCACTATTCAACTGCTTTGGATTACTTTGGTATCCACCCTGCTGCTGCTGCTGACCTCCCTGGCCAGATTGCTGATTATAACCACCTTGATTACCCTGAGAGTTTTGAAAATTGGAATTTGAACCGCTGCCCGGGCCATGAAAACCGCCACCACCTGAGCCACCACCCTTCCCATGATTATCGTCGAACATGTTGGAATTCTTGAAAGCCTTCATGATCATATAGTCCTTCCATAAGTGAGTGGCCGGCTTCTGTGGAGTGTCGTGCCTTGGGCAGGGCTCATTCAGTAACCGCTCAAGCGTGGGGCTTGACCCGTCGGACTGAGGAGGTGGTCTCCCCTTGCGTTGTTGATTGTTGCCCTGCGCATTGGTGTTAGCCACAAACTCCAAGCTACCATCAGCCTTACGTTTATTATTACCTCCTTGATTTGCCGGGTTATGACGAGGACCCTTGGCGTTGCCGTTCTTCTTTCCCTTCTCTGTCTTCTCATCGTCAGACTCGGGATCCTTGGTACTATCAGAGTCGGCATATTTGACTAGAGCTGCCATTAGCTGGCCCATGTCATTACAATCGCGCTTGAGCCGTCCCAGCTTCATCTTCAGAGGCGCAAAACGGCAATTTTTCTCCACATTAAGACTGCAGAGCCGGCATCCATCTTATCAGATGAATGTATTATGGCTTTGACCCGGCGCACCAAATGGGTCGTGGACTCACCCTCTTCTTGCTTGCAGTTAGTTAAATCCACAATTGACATGAGCTCCTTGCAAGTATCCTTGAAGTTCTAAATGAACCGGGCTTTTAACTCTACCCATGAACCGATGGAATTAGGCGGCAACCCTTTCAACCAAGTGCAGGCCGTCCCATCCAACATCATGGTGAAGTACTTGGCCATCACAGCATCACTGACTTCCAGTAGGTCCATAGCCATCTAATAGTTTTCAATCCACGCCCTAGGCTGTAAATCGGCCATGTAATTAGGCACCTTTCGGTGCCCTTTGAAATCCTTGGGCAAACGTTCGTTACACAGAGCCGTCACCAGACAAGGGACACCTTCGATCCTAGTGGTCATGCCTGCCTCAATAGAAGTCGTCGGATAAACTAGAAAAGGTTGGTAAGCCGCCCGCTGAGCCGCCTGCTCAGCTGCCTGCTGAGCCGCCCGCTCAGCCTCTTGACGTATTCTGTCCTGATCCACCAAGTTAAGAGCTCCATCACACGCCGGATCATGCCCGCACGACTGGTCACGGCGCCAGGTGTTGCTTGAAACGGTCGCTGAATCCATGTGCCTACTATAACTCGGGCTCCGGCTTGGACGAGGGGTTGAATGAATCTTGTCTCGGCTATACGAGTACGCCTCCTGCTGTGCTAAAGACGTCTGAAGAAGTTCTCTGACCCTGCGAGTTTCAACCGCCGTTGGAGAGTCGCCCTCCACCGAGAGAGCCACCAATCGTGCCGCCGCAACAATCATGTTCTCCAAAGGGTTAGAATAATGACCCGATGGTGTTGGTACATACTGAGGCAGAGTAGTATTCATCCGGGGAGGCTCCATCGTATGCGGCTGAGCCGGCGTCCCAGCCCCGGGTGTTACAACCCGGTTTACCTCTGGCGGGTTACTGGGCCCTGCCTCGGGTGTTCGGAAGAGGTTTCGAGGATCATAAACCGGAGGCAGACGTGACTGACTCTTCTGGTACCTTCTCCTCATGACCTTGTTTGACGCGTTTTGATCCATCGTGAGTTGGAAAGTCTGCGACTGAATCTGCTGAGCTTGAGCGTCCAGAGCCGCCTGCTCTGCAGTCATCTTGACATCTTTCGCCACCAGGTCTTCCTTAACCTGCACTATATCCTGTTTTAACTGCGCCACTTCCGCATCATGTTGAGCTTGATCCGCCGGGTTGACTGCGGTGGTTAACAAAGTTGTCTTCTTATCCATGAGATCCACCAGCACCTGAGCCGGCGAGCGCACAGGGCCTCCTGTCCCGGCTGCCGCTGACCTGGAGGTTACCGCTGCCGCAGTTGTAGAATTTTGAATGCGTTGCGTGCCAGCCATGAAGATCCCAACTCTGCTCGGCGGCTCAAGGAGGTCCGGAACACTACTGCCATCAGAACAGCCCCCAAGCCCGTCGTCTTGCAATTGATACAACGAATCCGTCTCACCTGTGGACGACTCGCCATTAGAGTAAATGGCCGTCTCACCAGCAGACATAGATCCTTCAGAAAGTTCCCCTCCGTGGATGCATCCCACGAAGGCACGCTTCATAGCAGGTTGAGCCCGGGCGGATCTCACACGCTGAGCCGTCTCGACGAGGTCGGTGCAGATGTCCAGCTCAGGGCCCGGCTCACCGATCTTGCCAATGAAGACGTGGATTCCACCGAAGGGGACCCGGTACCCGTACTCAATTGAGCCGGCCTCAGGGCCCCAGCCTGCGTCGTCGATGTAGAGCTTGCCGCAATGACTCTTGGTAATCCGTCCCACATCGTATCCCTTGAGCCCTTTGAAGCTGCCCTTCAAGAACTCAAATCCACCGTGCGCTGGCCCCACGGTGGGCGCCAACTGTCGTGGAATTGTCACGTCAGATGTCCTAGTGAAAGGACTTAGTCGTGGAGCCATTGCAACTAGGAAGCTTAAAGGGGTTAATTGGGACAAAGGACACGAGGTTTATACTGGTTCGGCCCCTTACGGTGAAGGTAAAAGCCTACGATCCAGTTTTGAGTGGGATTGCTTATGTCTTGATTACCAGGGAGCGAAATCACTTGACCTAGCTCTCGATCTGATGTTACTTGCACTGAACCGCCACCGGGTCGTCCCTTTATATACAGAGGTCGATGCCCAGCGGCTCATAGAGTCCCGGCCGGCTCATAAATAGTGTCCGGTTCGGTCTCTAACTATTCTTGCCTTATAATACAAGTCATGTACATATGGCGGTTTATCTCTACGGGCCTTAAGTCACCTTTGGGCTTTGGGCCTTTAAGTGAACCGCCATCTTCAAGCTTTATCCTGGGCTTTGAGAGTCTTCATAGGTATAACCCGGCCCCTCCTGGGCGGGTGATACCTAATAGTTATATCCCCAACACACCTGTTTAGTTGGCACACTGGTCGTCGCACTGGAGTGGTGGTGAGGTGTTGAATCCTTGTCGGGCGCGGTCCTGGCCGTGGCCCAGCAATCGTCCCCGGCAAGGCTTGCCGAGGGCCTCGTTGTCGTCCCCGGCAAAGGTCTTGTCGGGGTCCTTCTTCTTCTGGTCCCACGTGGACCTGCAGGATATCAATCTTCATGAAGATCTGCATGCTACTACGCATGCGTTCCCAAATCTTGGTCTTCACATTGTCGATGGTGTCAAAACTCTCAGCCTCAAGGGTGATGGGCTTGCTGGTGCTGTGTAGGTTGCCCTGGCAAGGATGTTGCCGGGGGAGGTCCAGTTCGCTTTCTGCTCCTTGTTCCTTGACTTGAGTATCTGCCTTGGTAGTCTTTGTGTTTTATCTTCTGCTGCCCTGCCAGGCCTGGCCATAGGTGTGGCTACAACTGCCCGTGCACAAGTAAGGGGTACAGAAGAGCCCGTACTTTTGTACACCGACAGGAGCCCCCGGGCCAGGGCCACACATGAGCGTGAGGCGTAGTTGGGCCAGGCCCAAAGCAGTGTGCGGGTACATGTGGCAGAGTCTCAACTTCCACGATCCTTTAGTCAGTTGCGCTTCCCCACGATCTGCGTTGAACGCGAGATGTGGGGGTCATGCATGGGATGGCCTCAGCACGCCTGCGTCACTTCTTAGTTAATGGTAAAAATGGGCGGCCCGCGCCTTCCCCATAAAAGAGGAATCTGCAGGGGCGCCGCTCATTTACCCCCTTCGCCCTTCCCCAATCTAGGAACCGCTGTTCCCCTCTTCTCCCTTGAGCGAAAATCAGAGCCCCATGCATCTACTTGCCGTCGCCGCGCCCTCATTGCTTCTTGATCCCTTGCCTCTTCGCAGTCGTCATGGCGCCCAAAGCAAGAAAAGGCAAGGGAGTGGCCAAGGCCGCCACGGGGAAGGAGATGCCGGAGAGCGAACTAGTGAAGCTGCGGAAGAAGTTCGCCCTCTTCGTCTGACGGTTGATGCGCTCGTCCTCAGGGAGAAATTCAAGCCCTTGTGGGGGAGGGAGATGACGAGGCATCCCGCCCTGAAGATTATGCCTGCTTGCTTTGCCGAGCCCGGGCCAGGCAGGTATCCGTTCTTCATCGATTACTTCTCCTATGGGCTCTGCCCCCCTTTCTCTGACTTCTTCAACGACATCATGCACACCTACGACTTCCATCTCTTGGATTTCACGCCGAATGCCGTGGCGTGCATGGCCTTCTTCGCCCATCTCTGCGAGGGCTTCGCCGGAGTGCACCCCAACACGGCGCTCTTCCGCCATTACTTCGTCCCCCGCATCCAGACGGGGGGCACCATTACCGGCTGTGTCACTTGGATCCCAAGGGCCCACAGCAAGGGTGTGTACCTAGAGGGTTTCAGAAAGGACAAGTGGGGGGAATGGCGGGGCCGGTGGTGCTGGATCAAGGAGAGCGATCCGTAGGAGTTCTACCAGGTTTGTCAGAAGCCGCTAGTCCGTGGCGATGACTGGAGCAAGCTCGACGCCAAGGACGAGAAGCTCACAATTGCTATCACCAGGATCCACCGCCTCACTGCAGCTAGGCTCACACTCGAAATGATCGGGGCTGACTTCATGCGCTGCCGCATCGCTCCTCTGCACAACAAGGGGAGGCCGGCCTGGGACTACAAGAACGCGGCCGACATCATGAGGCTCTGCCCTGGCCTGAATTACAATTTCACTGTGATCGAGCACGCGCATCTCTGCTAGTGGCTCTTCTAGCTCAAGGTCGATGAGACCAGCAAGGCCGAGAAGTCTGGCATGGCTGCCAGGACCGGCAAGGTGGACAAGCCGTTCCAGTTGCCAGCAGGGGTGGTTCGCTGAGCAATAACTCTTGCCTCACCGCCATCATCGTCATGATGCCGGCGTTCAACGCGCACGGCCTCGACCTGACCTGGGTTGAGCCAGAAGCAGAGATAGTGCAGGAGTTCTTCGATAATTTGTCAGAAGGATACATCAGTGCCGAACCGCAGCTTATCCGCCCCACCACCAAGAAGGAGATGGAGTACATCGCCTCTAGGTTGGAGGAAGTGTCACTTCTTGAGGAGGCCGGCAGCTTTGGCACTGTGGAGGATGAGGCCGAGGAGGCCGAAGAGGAGAGAAAGCTTGCCGCATGGGCGGAATCTGCCAGGGAGCCCAACAGCAGCAGTGCCGGGGCTCCCCTTGTCGAAGAAACAGCAGAGGAGGCGGCCGAGGGAGCGGCCAAGGGAGCGTCCGAAGAGGCGTCTGAGGCGGACGAGCCCTTAGCCCTGAAGAAATGCGTCTTGTGATGATCTGGCTCCGGCGAGCCCGTCCGCCCTGGCAGGGCCATGCAGCGGCAAGGGACCCAGGCGCAACCCATGCACCAGACGAGGTGCGCAGCTGAGGAAGCGGTGGAGAGAGCCGCGGCAGCAAAGAGGGTCGCATCCGCTGCTTCCTCCTCGACCAAACGTGCCGCCGCCTCTTCTTCAACCAAGCACGCAAGGACCCCGTCTCCTTCTCCTATGGACACCATCCCAGTGGCCGACTACGACCTTGGGTCTTTCAGCCGAAGGAGGACGAGGAGGGCAGAGGAGGAGGAGGAGGAGTAAGCACATTGCCTCCCCATCCGTTCTCTGATTCCTTATTTGAGTTGTTTCATCTTGACTTGATCTCATCGTCGCAGGGACACAAAGACGCTGGCTCAGAGGGTGGTGAAGAGAGCCAGGGCCCTGATGAGCGATGAGCCCCCGGCAAGCACTCCATGTGCACCGGGGATGGTCTTCATTAGCCCAGAGACCAGCCCCCAGCACAGCCCCCACTCCAGCCCCTAGCGTAAGTTTGTTACCTATTTCTTGCTGGCGGGCATTGGAGTGTGTATCCTTATTATTGATCTCGTCGAGTCCGCAGGAGGAGAGCAGCAGCAGGAAGAGCCATTAAGGGCCACCCTCGGCATGCCGCCCCCGTCGACCACGCTGACCAGAGGGGTGTCCCCGGCAAGGGCATCCACCGATGAGCCGACGCGCATGGAGGAGGAAGTGGCGGGCACAGGTGCTAGCGACCTCGTCCCGGCAACGAATGTTGCCGAGGAGGGGGACATGTCCTCCCCACTTGTTGCAGGTAAGCTACTCGCCTCCGCTCCTTGCTATCGTCGTCGTGATTTTCTTTCTTTTCTTTGTCTTGAACTTTTTTTTGTTTTGGCCCTGCCTCACTCCCCTTTTCGGTCTCCGGATCCTCCCCTAGTAAACCAGGCAGACGTCGACGCTATGATCAAGGAAACCGCCAAGGACATCGAGGTTGAGACCGCCAACGTTGCTGCTGAGGAGGCCGCCAAGGGATCCGTCGAGGAGGTCGGCAAGGCCGCCGCTGAAGAGGCCGCTAAGGGGCCTGCCGGGAAGGCCGACTAGGCTGCTGCAGAGGAGGCTGCTAAGGGGCCTGCCGGGGAGGCCGACAAGGCTGCTGCGGAGGAGGCCATCACGGGGCCTGCCGGGGAGGCCGGCAAGGCTGCTGCTGAGGAGGCCGCCATGAGGCCTGCCAGGGAGGCCGCCAAGGAGGCTGCCGGGGAGGAGGTGGTCGGCGACCAGCCTTCCTCTTCTTCAGCCTCTGCCCCGAGCAGGTACTTGAAGGTAGGCGACGATCTGTTCGTCGGCCTCCCCAGGGCGGCGAGCACCGGAGCGCCAGCCAAAGTGGAGGTGTATGACGGTGAGGTCCTCACCACTGCCGGGCTCCAGTTCATTGATAAACCGAGCACCAGCAACAGCAGCACCAAGGAAGATCAACTCCTCTAGGCCATGAGTGCCAACTTACAGAAGCTCCAAGCGCTCTACCGCGCCAGCCAGGACAGGGTGGACTCCAGGATGGCTGCCATGGACGAGGCAGAGGCAGACTTCAAAGAGCGTGTTGCTCAAACACAAGTCTGGTTTGCCGAGGCTCGGGAAGACCTCAAGGCCACTCAGATCCAGCTAAACGAGTGCCAGCGGGAGCTTCTCCTAAAGCAGGCCGACTTCGACAAGGCACAAGAGGTGGCGAGAGCAAAGTCCGCCAAGGACGAGTCTGACCAGATGTAGCGCCGCATCTTGTTCGACGCCCAGGAGGAGGACTTGGTTGCCCGCGAAGCGGCGCTCGCCGCGACGCTTCGCGCCAAGGACGAAGAGGTTGAAAAGCTCGTTGCGCAGCAGACCCAGGAGCTGTACAGGACCACAAAGAAGCGCTCGATGCCCTGGCTCTGGACCATGCTGGCAAGCTAAAGGAGGCCACAGAGGCCGCCAAGGTCAAGCTGGCCGGCAAGGTGGAGAAGCTGGAGCTGGAGCTGGAGGAGCTAAGGAAGGATATCTCAAAGCTAAAGAAGGACATGGACATGACTGCCCACACCTTGGTGGAGCTACAAGTCACCATCTCTGACAAGACCAAGCTGCTCTCCAAGGCCAATGATTCTATTGCTGATCTGAAGATGAAGCTGGAGACCCAAGAGAAGATGCTTTCGGAGACTGATGTCTACTACAGAACCTTCTTCTTGTAGACGTTGTTGGGCCTGCAAGTGCACATGTTTGTAGGACAGTAGCAAATTTCCCTCAAGTGGATGACCTAAGGTTTATCAATCCGTAGGAGGCGTAGGATGAAGATGGTCTCTCTCAAACAACCCTGCAACCAAATAACAAAAAGTCTCTTGTGTCCCCAACGCACCCAATATAATGGTAAATTGTATAGGTGCACTAGTTCGGCGAAGAGATGGTGATACAAGTGCAAAATAGACGGTAGATATAGGTTTTTGTAATCTGAAAATATAAAAACAACAAGGTAACAAGTGGTAAAAGTGAGCGTAAATGGTATTGCAATGATAGGAAACAAGGCCTAGGGTTCATACTTTCACTAGTGCAAGTTCTATCAACAATAATAACATAGATAGATCATATAACAAGCCCTCAACATGCAACAAAGAGTCACTCTGAAGCCACTAATAGCGGAGAACAAACGTAGAGATTATGGTAGGGTACGAAACCACCTCAAAGTTATTCTTTCGGATCAATCTATAAAAGAGTTCGTACTAGAATAACACCTTAAGACACAAATCAACCAAAACCCTAATGTCACCTAGATACTCCATTGTCACCTCAGGTATCTATGGGCATGATTATACGATATGCATCACACAATCTCAGATTCATCCAACCAACACAAAGTACTTCAAAGAGTGCCCCAAAGTTTCTACCGGAGAGTCAAGAACGTGTGCCAACCCCTATGCATAGGTTCATGGGCGGAACCCGCAAGTTGGTCACGAAAACATACATCAAGTGGCACATGATATCGCATTGTCACCACAGATAATCACGGCAAGACATACATCAAGTGTTCTCATAAAAGACTCAATCCGATAAGATAACTTCAAAGGGGAAACTCAATTCATCACAAGAGAGTAGAGGGGGAGAAACATCATAAGATCCAACTACAATAGCAAAGCTCGGGATACATCAAGATCGTGCCATAGATGGAACACAAGAGAGAACATGAGAGAGCGAGATCAAACACATAGCTACTGGTACATACCCTCAGCCCCAAGGGTGAACTACTCCCTCCTCGTCATGGATAGCGCCGGGATGATGAAGATGGCCATCGGTGATGGGATCCCCCTCCGGCAGGGCGCCGGAAAGGGCTCCCGAGAGGTTTTTGGTGGCTACAGAGGCTTGCGGCGGCGGAACTCCCGATCTATCTTCTGTTCTGGAAGTTTTAGGGTACGTAGGTATATATAGGTGAAAGAAGTACGTCGGTGGATCGAAGGGGGGCCTCGAGGCAGGGGGCGCGCCCTAAGGGGGTGGGCGCGCCCCCCACCCTCATGGGCACCTCCCTTCTTCCCTGACGTGCACTCCAAGTCCATCAGGTGGCTTTCCTTCCAAAAATAACTTCTCTAGTTGATTTCGTTCCATTTTGACTCCGTCTGATATTCCTTTTCCTCGAAACACTGAAATAGGCATAAAACAGCAAATCTGGGCTGGGCCTCCGGTTAATAGGTTAGTCCCAAAAATAATATAAAAGTGGATAATAAAGCCCAATATTGCCTAAAACAGTAGATAATATAGCATGGAGCAATCAAAAATTATAGATACGTTGGAGACGTATCAAGCATCCCCAAGCTTAATTCCTGCTCGTCCTCGAGTAGGTAAATGATAAAAAAAGAATTTTTGATGCGGAGTGCTACTTGGCATAATTTCAATGTAATTCTTCTTACTTGTGATATGAATATTCAGATCCGAATGATTCAGAATAAAAGTTCATATTGATAAAAGAAATAGTAACACTTCAAGCATACTAATCAAAGTAATCATGTCTTCTCAAAATAACATGGCAAAAGAAAGTTCATCCCTACAAAATCAGATAGTTAGGCTATGCTTCATTTTCGTCACACAAAGATGATCCCAACTTCTATATCCCCGATGACAAGCCAAGCAATTGTTTCATACTTAAATAATCTCAAACTTTTTCAACCTTCACGCAATACATGAGCGTGAGCCATGGATATAGCACTATGGGTGGAATAGAATATGATGATGGGGATTGTGTGGAGAAGACAAAAAATTAGAAAGTCTAACATTGACGAGGATAATCAATGGGCTATGGAGATGCCCATAAATTGATGTCAACATGAGGAGTAGGGATTGTCATGCAACGGATGCACTAGAGCTATGAATGCTCAACAAAAGAAAACTAGTGGGTGTGCATCCAACTCGCTTGCTCATGAAGACCTAGGGCATTTGAGGAAGCCCATCGTAGGAATATACAAGCCAAGTTCTACAATAAAATTCCCGCTAGTATAAAAAGGCAACTTATGAGACTCACTACATGAAGAACAAGGTGCTACTTTGAAGCACAATATATGAGACTCACTACATGAAGAACAAGGTGCTACTTTGAAGCACAAGTGTGGAAAAAGAGATTACATTGCCCTTTTTTTGGGCCTTTCTTTTTTTTGGCCTTTTTTGGGCAATGCTCCAATAACGATGATCATCACACTTCTATTGATTACAACATAAGGATTACAACTCGAAACTAGAACAAAATATGAATCTATATGAATGCCTCCGGCGGTGTACCGGGATGGTGCAATGAATCAAGAGTGACATGTATGAAAAATAATGCATGGTGGATTTGCCACAAATACGATGTCAACTACATGATCATGCAATGGCAATATGACAAAAGTAATGTATGTCATGAATATCATGATGGAAGTTGCATGGCAATATATCTCGGAATGGCTATGGAAATGCCATAATAGGTAGGTATGGTGGCTGTTTTGAGGAAGATATAGGGAGGTTTATGTGTGATAGAGCGTATCCTATCACAGGGTTTGGATGCACCGGCGAAGTTTGCACCAACTCTCAAGGTGAGAAAGGGCAATGCACGGTACCGAAGAGGCTAGCAAAGGTGGAAAGGTAAAAGTGCGTATAATCCATGGACTCAACATTAGTCAAAAGAACTCATATACTTATTGCAAAAATTTAGAAGTCATCAAAAATCAAGTACTACGTGCATGCTCCTAGGGGGATAGATTGGTAGGAAAAGACCATCGCTCGTCCCCGACCGCCACTCATAAGGATGCACAAGCCAGGTACACTTCATGTTTCAAATTTGTTACACAACTTTAACCATACGTGCATGCTACGGGACTTGCTAACTTCAACACAAGCATTCTTTAAATTCATAATCACCCAACTAGCATGACTTTAATATCACTACCTCCATATCTCAAAACAATTATCAAGTATCAAACTTTTCTTAGTATTCAACACACTCATAAGAATTCTTACAAATCTTTTATGCTTAGCATATTAAGATTATTTAAGCAAATTACCATGCTATTTAAGACTCTCAAAATAATATAAGTGAAGTATGAGAGTTTATCTATTTCTTCAAAATAAAACTACCACCATGCTCTAAAAGATATAAGTGAAGCACTAGAGCAAATGACAAACTACTCCGAAAAGATATAAGTGAAGATCAATGAGTAGCTAAATAATTATGTAACTATGCGAAGACTCTCCCAATTAAAAATTTCAGATCTTGGTATCTTATTCAAACATCAAGCAAAGCTAAAGAAAATGACAATGCAAGGATAGCACAACTCATGTGAAGAAGCAAAAACTTAGGCTCAACCGATACTAACCGATAATTGTTGAAGAAGAAAGGTGGGATGCCTACCGGGTCATCCCCAATCTTAGATGCTTGAGACTTCTTGAAATATTATCTTGGGGTGCCTTGGGCATCCCCAAGCTTGAACTTTTGTGTCTCCTTAATTCCTCTCATATCATGGTTTCTCTTTTTATCAAAAGCTTCATTCACAACAAACTCAATAAGAACTTGTGAGATAGGTTAGTATAAACCAATGCAAAACCTTATCATTTTCTACTGTAACAAATCACTAACATTATTATTCAACATTGCATACTAAATGCCTCTGCATATTTAATACTCCTATCCTGAAATAGAATCATTAAACAAGCAAACATATGCAAACAATGCAAACATAACAGCAATCTGCCAAAACAGTACAGTCTGTAAAGAATGCAAGAGTCATCGTACTTCCCTAACACCAAAAATTATGAACTAAAATTACCACTGTAATAAATTTATCAGATCTCAGTATGCAAAAAGATTCAACATGATACCACTCTCTGACTTTTCTAGGGAATTTTTGCAACAGCGGTAAACTTTCTGTTTTCAAACAGCAACATGTATACTAGCAAAATAAGCATGGCAAAGGCTATCCTTGACTTCTTTATTGAAACTAAAGATGCAAAACACTATTCTAAATAACAGCAAGAAAATACTAACAAGAGAAAATGATGCTCCAAGCAAAACACATATCATGTGGTGAATAAAAATATAGCTCCAAGTAAAGTTACCGATGAACGAAGACGAAAGAGGGGATGCCATCCGGGGCATCCCCAAGCTTAGGCTTTTGGCTATTCTTGAATATTATCTTGGGGTGCCTTGGGCATCCCCAAGCTTAGGCTATTGCCACCCCTTATTCCATAGTCCATCGAATCTTTACCCAAAACTTGAAAACTTCACAACACAAAACTCAACAGAAAACTTGTAAGCTCCGTTAGTATAAGAAAATAAAACCACCACTTAGGTACTGTAATGAACTCATTCTAAATTCATATTGGTGTAATATATACTGTATTCCAACTTATGTATGGTTCATACCCTCCGATACTACTCATAGATTCATCAAAATAAGCAAACAACACATACAAAACAGAATCTATCAAAAACAGAACAGTATGTAGTAATCTGTACCAAACGTATTCTTCTGGAACTCCAAAAATTCTACCAAATTAGGAAGTCCTAAGCAATTCGTGTACCAATCCAGAGAAAAAATAATCAGATCATAATCACGTTTCGGTGAATTAACAAAACTAATTTACTGGGTGCAAAAGTTTCTGATTTTCAGCAGGATCAACACAACTATCACCATAAGCTATCCTAAAGGTCTTACTTGGCACTTTATTGAAACAAAAGCTATAAAACATGATTACTACAGTAGCATAATCATGTGGACACACAAAAACAGTAAGGATAAATATTGGGTTGTCTCCCAACAAGCGCTTTTCTTTAATGCCTTTCTAGCTAGGCATGACGATGACAATGATGCTCACATAAAAGGTAAGAATTGAAACATAACGGGAGCATCATGAAGCATATGACTAGCACTTTTAAGTCTAACCCACTTCCTATGCATAGGGATTTTGTGAGCAAACAACTTATGGGAACAATAATCAACAAGCATAGGAAGGTAACACAAGCATAGCTTCAAGAATTTAAGCACATAGAGAGGAAACTTGATATTATTGCAATTCCTACAAGCATATATTCCTCCCTCATAATAATTTTCAGTAGCATCATGAATGAATTCAACAATATAACTAGCATCTAAAGCATTCTTTTCAAGGTCTACTAGCATAGAAAATTTACTACTCTACACATAAGCAAAATTCTTCTCATGAATAGTAGTGGGAGCAAACTCAACAAAATAATTATCATGTGAGGCATAATCCAATTGAAAGCTAAAATCATGATGACAAGTTTCATGGTTATCATATTCTTTAAAGCATACGTGTCATCACAATAATCATCATAAATAGGAGGCATGCTTTCATCATAGTAAATTTGCTCATCAAAGCTTGGGGGACAAAAAATATCATCTTCATCAAACATAGCTTCCCCAAGCTTGTGGCTTTGCATATCATTAGCATCATGGATATTCAAGGAATTCATACTAACAACATTGCAATCATGCTCATCATTCACATATTTCATGCCAAGCATTCGATGTAATTCTTCTTCTAGCACTTTGGCACAATTTTCCTTTCCATCATACTCAAGAAAGATATTAAAAAGACGAAGCGTATGAGACAAACTTAACTCCATTTTTTAGTTTTCTTTTATAAACTAAACTAGTGCTAAAACAAGAAACAAAAAGATTTGATTCCAAGATCTAAAGATATACCTTCAAGCACTCACCTCCCCGGCAACGGCGCCAGAAAGGAGCTTGATGTCTACTACAGAACCTTCTTCTTGTAGACGTTGTTGGGCCTGCAAGTGCACATGTTTGTAGGACAGTAGCAAATTTCCCTCAAGTGGATGACCTAAGGTTTATCAATCCATAGGAGGCGTAGGATGAAGATGGTCTCTCTCAAACAACCCTGCAACCAAATAACAAAAAGTCTCTTGTGTCCCCAATGCACCCAATATAATGGTAAATTGTATAGGTGCACTAGTTCGGCGAAGAGATGGTGATACAAGTGCAAAATAGACGGTAGATATAGGTTTTTGTAATCTGAAAATATAAAAACAACAAGGTAACAAGTGGTAAAAGTGAGCGTAAATGGTATTGCAATGATAGGAAACAAGGCCTAGGGTTCATACTTTCACTAGTGCAAGTTCTATCAACAATAATAACATAGATAGATCATATAACAAGCCCTCAACATGCAACAAAGAGTCACTCTGAAGCCACTAATAGCGGAGAACAAACGTAGAGATTATGGTAGGGTACGAAACCACCTCAAAGTTATTCTTTCGGATCAATCTATAAAAGAGTTCGTACTAGAATAACACCTTAAGACACAAATCAACCAAAACCCTAATGTCACCTAGATACTCCATTGTCACCTCAGGTATCTATGGGCATGATTATACGATATGCATCACACAATCTCAGATTCATCCAACCAACACAAAGTACTTCAAAGAGTGCCCCAAAGTTTCTACCGGAGAGTCAAGAATGTGTGCCAACCCCTATGCATAGGTTCATGGGCGGAACCCGCAAGTTGGTCACCAAAACATACATCAAGTGGCACATGATATCCCATTGTCACCACAGATAATCACGGCAAGACATACATCAAGTGTTCTCATAAAAGACTCAATCCGATAAGATAATTTCAAAGGGGAAACTCAATTCATCACAAGAGAGTAGAGGGGGAGAAACATCATAAGATCCAACTACAATAGCAAAGCTCGGGATACATCAAGATCGTGCCATAGATGGAACACGAGAGAGAACACGAGAGAGAGAGAGAGATCAAACACATAGCTACGGGTACATACCCTCAGCCCCGAGGGTGAACTACTCCCTCCTCGTCATGGATAGCGCCGGGATGATGATGATGGCCACCGGTGATGGGATCCCCCTCCGGCAAGGTGCCGGAAAGGGATCCCAAGAGGTTTTTGGTGGCTACAGAGGCTTGCGGTGGCGGAACTCCCGATCTATCTTCTGTTCTGGAAGTTTTAGGGTACATAGGTATATATGGGTGAAAGAAGTACGTCGGTGGACCGAAGGGGGGGCCTCGAGGCAGGGGGTGGGCGCGCCCCCACCCTCGTGGGCACCTCCCTTCTTCCCTGACGTGCACTCCAAGTCCTTTGGGTGGCTTTCCTTCCAAAAATAACTTCTCCAGTTGATTTCGTTCCGTTTTGACTCCGTCTGATATTCCTTTTCCTTGAAACACTGAAATAGGCATAAAACAACAAATCTAGGCTGGGCCTCCGGTTAATAGGTTAGTCCCAGAAATAATATAAAAGTGGATAATAAAGCCCAATATTGCCTAAAACAGTAGATAATATAGCATGGAGCAATTCCATTGTAGACGTATCAGAGACCAGGGCCCGCGAGCAGACCTTGATCAAGGAGCTCGCGGATGAGAAGCTACTGCTGCAGGATGCCGCCTCCTCCCACAACGAGCTTGTGGCCAGTACCAAGCTCTGGACCAGCTACCTCGTAGATGTGGCAGAGAGGCTTACCATGCAGCTATCTGCCATGGGCATGTCGAGCTTCAGGTTCTCCCATGAGGTGAACATGACCGACAGCGCCAGGCTGACCCTGTTCTTCAAGCGTGTCCTCGACGCCCTGAAGCCGCTCTACTCCAATAGGGCAGCCTATCTGGCCTAGGAGTCTCGGAGGCTTTGCCGGGGCGCCTTGACCAAGGTGCACACCAAGGTGGCATACTAGAACCCCAACATTGACTTTGCCCAGGCGCTTGATAGCTTGCCAGAGGGCGTCGACCTCCAGGCGCTCGAGGAGCACATCGAGCACATCATCAACTGCGTCGGCGGAGTCAAGAGGCTAGAGGGCCAGCGCCGGGATACCTGCTTCATTCCTTATTGTTGCTGCGAGTTCGCACCCAAGACAGTTTTATCTTAAGTTAGAACTACGGCAATCACTGATGTAATATAACTTTGTTGTGCTTTGAACTAAATGCATGTTATTTCCCTATTTGATTTCTTCTTGTATGTACTACACCCTGTGCTTAGTTGGATTGGCTTGCCGGCGCATTTACCCTTGCCATGGGCGCTTCGAAGGACGGATCCTCAGCAACCTTCTCGGGGATGTTGCTGCAGGGCAAACCACCTTGCCGCTCTTGGCGCAGCCAGTTGAGCTGTTGAGCGGACTCGAAACAGAACAAGGGCACTGCCAATAGTGGCTGGGTTCCCTTGTGTACAGGTTTTCCATACAAAAAAATGAAACCATTCGGGGGGAATAACCTCACAACAAGGAAATTAGTCAAAGTTTTGGTGTGACTTAGCTTTTTATTGTTGCGCGGATCGCCGTCGTGGCTACGGACGACGCCGCTCGCCTGGCTTTTCATACCAGGGTGCTGTGGACGATCTTGATCTCCTCCGCCACCGGCGTCTGCCACGTCGCCCGTCTGCGCTGGCACGGGTGGAGCAGCTTTGAACGAGCCGACCGCTGCGATCGTCTTCTTCTTCGGAGCCATGGCGATGAAGAAACTGCTGCACTAACTAATAGACCAGATTCTCACAACTAATCCCCTACCTGGCACGCCAAAGATGTCGGGGAAACAAACACCTATGGGATCACAGGAATCCCTTCTACGTTCGGCGGGGAGAGTAGCTACACGAAGAGCAGGTCTAGCAGTCAGCACAAGGGGATTTTGACCCAGGTTCGGGTCGTAAAGATGCTTAATACCCTACTCCTGCTTGTCTAGATATATATGTGTTCTTGAGCTTTTGAACTAGCTGTGGTGCATGCACCGTCCAAAAAGTATGAATCCTCTCCCTGTACGCCTCGAGCCTCCTTTTATATGTAAAAGGGGTTGCCACAATGGCACACTGGAGGTGGAAAGCAAGCTATAGTGTATGAGCTTATCGCTTGGCACCGTAGGACAAACACATTTAATGTGCTGCCTACGTGCCCTCTTACTTTATCGGGGACGGTAATAGAAGTCGTTCCGTCTGTCGCTGCCCCTCCTCGCCTTGACACGCGTCCAGGCTGACGAGGCATGCAGTGCCATGCTGGCTAGCTGGCTGCTGTGTTGGCACGGTGGTAGAGCCTCCACGAAGGTCTACATGCCGCCACGCAGGCGCCTGCTTAGTTGGCACACTGGTCGTCGCACTGGAGTGGTGGTGATGTGGCGAATCCTTGCCGGACGCGGGCCTGGCCGTGGCCCAGCAATCGTCCCCGACAAGGCTTGCCGGGGGCCTCATAGTCGTCCCCGGCAATGGTCTTGCCGGGGGCCTTCTTCTTCTGGTCCCATGCGGACCCGCAGGCTATCAATCTTCATGAAGATCTGCATGCTACTACGCATGCGTTCCCAAATCTTGGTCTTAACGTTGTCGGTGGTGTCAGAACTCTCAGCCTCAAGGGTGATGGGCTTGCTGGTGCTGCGTAGGTTGCTCCGGCAAGGATGTTGCTGGGGGAGGTCCAGTTCGCCTTCTGCTCCTTGTTCCTTGACTTGAGTATCTGCCTTGGTAGTCTTTGTGTTTTATCTTCTCCTGCCCTGCCGGGCCTGGCCATAGGTGTGGCTACAACTGCCCGTGCACAAGTAAGGGGTACATAAGAGTCTGTATTTTTGTACACCGATAATACCTGACTCTTTACCTTCATCGAGTTCCCAATCTTCAGAGTTGCGTTTAATTCTTTCTAAAAGATCCCACCGGAATTCAATAGTCTTCTTCCTAAAAGAACCAGTACAAGAAGTATCGAGCATGGATTGATCATTACGAGAAAACCGAGAATAAAAATTCTGAATAATAATTTCTCTTGAGAGATCATGATTGGGGCATGAATATAACATTGACTTAAGCCTCCCCTAAGCTAGAGCGATACTTTCTCCTTCACGAGGCCAAAAATTATATATATAATTCCGATCACGATGAACCAGATGCATAGCATAAAATTTCTGATGAAATTCCAATTTCAAATAGTTCCAGTTCCAAGATCCAATATCATCGCATAGACTATACCATGTCAATGCTTTTCCTTCAAAGATAAAGGGAAAACCTTCTTCTTAACTTCATCTCCGGGCAAACCTGCAAGCTTAAACAATCCACAAATTTCATCCACATATATCAAGTGCATATCAGGATGTACGGTTCCATCTCTTGCATAAGGATTAGCTAGCAGTTGTTCTAACATACCCGAAGGAATTTCATATTCAATATTTTCAGTAGGTGCAGTAGGTTGAGGGGTAACTAATTGTGGTTACGGTCGAGGTGAAGATACCCCGAACAAATCCCTCAAAGGATTGTTTTCCATAGTAGCAAGTGATGATAAATTTCAGCATTTAGTAATAATGTTTCCTTACCAATTTCCACTTACCAAGAGCGCTTCACTCCCCGGTAACAGCGCCAGAAAATTGCCTTGATGACCCACAAGTGTATGGGGTCAAATGTAATTTTTTCGATAAGTAAGAGTGTCAAACCCAACGAGGAGCAGAAGGAAATGACAAGTAGTTTTCAGCAAGGTAATGTCTACAAGTGCTAAAATTGTGAGTAGCGGAGTAGTTTGGTAGTAAGATAATTTATAACGAGCAAGTAACAATAGTAGTAACAAAAGTGCAGCAAGGTAGACCAATCTTTTTGAGGCGAAGGACAGGCCAAAACGATTTCTTATGATAAGCAAAGTGTTCTTGAGGGTACACGGGGATTCATCTAGTCACTTTCATCATGTTGGCTTATTTCGTGTTCGGTACTTTGATAATTTGATATGTGGGTGGACCGGTGCTTAGGTGCTGTTCTTACTTGAACAAACCTCCTACTTATGATTAACCCTCTCGCAAGCACCCGCGACTACGAGAAAAGTATTAAGAATAAATTCTAACCATAGCATTAAACTTTTGGGATCCAATCGGTCCCTTACGGAATAGCACATAAACTGGGGTTTAAGCTTCTGCCACTCTCGCAACCCACCATCTAATAACTACTCCACAATGCATTCCTTTAGGCCCAAGTATGGTGAGGTGTCATGTAGGTAGGGGCATTAGGCAAACCAAATGACATAACTGTATACTCATATAGCCCATACCTCGTGGTAAAAGTTGTGTTAGGTATATCCTGCTCTCGGATCTTCAGCTGATGATAACCTGATCGAAGATCTATCTTGGAGAAAGCCTTAGCTCCCTGCAGCTGGTCAAACAAATCATTGATCATTGGCAGAGGGTCTTTGTTCAAGATCGTCACCTCATTCAGCGCACGATAATCAACAACCATCCTCAAAGATCCATCCTTCTTCTCAACTAGAAGCACTGGGGCTCCTTGGTCGGATATAACCTTTCTCTAGTAACTCCTTTATCTGCTTATTAATTTCCTCCAGATCGTTTGTGGGATGACACCACTAAGAGAATGGCAACATACATACCATCAAAATATCGAACACATATCAAGTTCACATGATTACTTGCAACATGATTTCTCATGTGACCTCAAGAACAAAAGTAACTACTCACAAATGATAAACATGCTCAAGATCATAGGGGTATTAAATAGCATAATGGATCTGAACATATAATCTTCCACCAAATAAACCATATAGTAATCAACTACAAGATGAAATCAACACTACTAGTCACCCACGAGCACCAATCTATACTTTTGATACAAATATCGAACACAAGAGATGAACTAGGGTTTGAGAGGAGTTGGTGCTGTGAAGATGTTGATGAAGATAGCCCTCCCCAAGATGGGAGAGTTGTTGGTGATGATGATGACGATGATTTCCCCCGCCGGGAGGGAAGTTCCCCCGGCGGAATCGCTCCGCCGGAGGGCAAAAGTGCTCCTGCCCAAGTTCCGCCTCGAGGCAGTGGCGCTTCATCCTGAATGTCCTCCCCTTATTTTTTCTAGGTCAAAATGACTTATATACCAGAAGATGGGCACCGGAGGTGGGCCGAGGAGGGCAGCACCCACCAGGGCGCATCTGGGCCTCCTGGCGCGCCCAGGTGGACTGTGCCCACCTGGTGGCCCTCCTCTGGTAATTATTTGCTCCAATATTTATTAAATATTCTCGGGGAGTTTCAGCTCATTTGGAGTTGTGCAGAATAGGTAGCTTGACATAGCTTTTTTAGGTCCAGATTTCCAGCTGCCAGAATTCTCCCCCTTGGTGCATACCTTGCATATTATGAGAGAAAAGCCATTAGAATTAGTCCAAAAAGCATTATTATACAATAAAACAACATAAATAACAGTAGGCAAACATGATGCAAAATGGATGTATCAATGGGTCATGAGTTCAAGGAACATGGTGATGGAGTTCATCCTCCTTTAGCACTAGTATACAAAAACCTCCGGGCACCAGCTACTACTGCTTGGGCTACAAAGCTCGCAACAATAACCAGAAGAGGCATCAAAACTAGCCCAAGGGTGAAAACCTTGCTGAGGATACTGTTAGCCAAAGGAAAGAGGATGCCGATATGGAGGTGGATGACCCTAGTAGGAAATGTGGCTCCGTGGAGGTGGTCACCCCTTCAGCAACGACGGGCATGGAGCTTGTGCTTGTTGAGAAGGCTAAAGGGGGGCTGCAGTTCCTCTAAGCCCGCCCCCAAGAAGGACCCGAAGAGGCCCAAGACGAATGTGCTATCAGATAAAGTTGCTTCCCAGAGAAAACAACTCAGGGAACTTGAAGAAAACATCAGGTGGTGTAAAAGGATTTGATGGGCGTTTGGCAGCCTCCCTGGTGGATGACCGTTGGGCCCAATGAATCTTCTTTGCTGGAATTGTCGCGGGATAGGCAACGCCCCGACAATTCAAGAGCTTCGCGAACTCGCGACAAAGTTTGCCCCTAAAGTACTTTGCATTATAGAAACTCAAATCAGTAGAGTCCGAGCTGAAAAGTCAGCAAGTATGATAGGTTATGATTGTTCTTTTGGTGTTGACCCCACTGGTAGAAGTGGAGGCTTGGTTATGTTTTGGAATAATGAAATAAAAGTGGAAAACTTGGGTTACTCGAGGTACCACTTAGATGCAAAAATTTCTGATCTTGGGGGTGCCCCGTGGAGAATGACACGCTTTTACGGTGAGGCGCAGACTCATCTACGTCACAATACATGGGACACCATGAAAAATCTAGCAACTATAGAAACTCTACCTTGGGTTTGCTTAGGTGATTTCAATGAAGTATTAAGTCATGAGGAGCATGTTGGGATTGGTAGTAGAAGCCAGTCACAAATCCAAGGATTCAGAGATGCGGTTGATATCTGCGGCTTGATGGATCTAAGCTTCAATGAACAAGTTGGGCCTATGAAAAGAAGGTAGCAGGAGGCACTTTCACTAGGGTTTGACTCGACAAAGCACTTGCCACGGTGGATTGGTGCGAGCAGTTCCCGCTGGCATCGGTGCAACACTTGACGGCAGCGACTTCAGACCATTCGCCTATCCTTGTGCGGCCGGAGGCTAGGCATAGCAAGGGAGCTAAACAGTTTTGGTATGAAACTATGTGGGACACTTATGCAGATTTAAAAGAGACCGTCCGAGCTGCTTGGCAGCCGAGTGGTCACGAACTGATGGTCGAGGAGGTCCGAGCAAAGCTAGAAGCACTTGCGGGTAGTCTAGGAGGCTGGAGCAAAGCAACATTTGGTAGTGTTCGAGGTGAAATCCGAACGCTGAAAAAAGAGTTGGAAAGGTTGCAAAGCAGTCCGGGAAGGGCTAGATCAAGTCATGTGGAGGTTAAGATCAACAACATACTGAGCGGGAAGAACTTATGTGGATACAACGATCCATAGTACAACGGCTGTCGGAGGGATATTGTAATACCCAGTTCTTCCACCTTAGGGCGCCTATGCGTAGACAGAAAAATTTGATCAAGGCTCTTCAAAAACCGGATGGTTAGGTAACCGAAGATCTTATAGAGATGCAGTAGCTAGCGCGAGACTATTATAAGCTCCTGTACATCTCGGAAGGAATTCAAGGAGTGGATGAAGTGCTACAGCATGTCCTAGTGAAGGTAACAACCCCCATGAATGAGCAACTGCTAGCACCATATGACGAGAAGGAAGTTAAAACGACGCTCTTTCAAATGTTCCCCACCAAGGCCCCTGGTCTGGATGGTTCCCCAGTGCACTTCTTTCAGCGACATTGGGATGTTTGTGGCACAGCGGTCACAAAGGCGGCTTTGGGCATCGTTTGAGGGGAGGAGAGCACAGCATGTTTGAATGATACCCTACTGGTCCTTATACCCAAGGTATCAAATCCCACTATGCTATCTCAGTTTCATCCCATAGCTCTATGTAATGTTTTCTACAAAATTGCTTCGAAAGTGCTTGCAAACCGTCTGAAGGTTATCTTGCCGGAGATCATATCAGAAGAGCAATCGGCCTTTGTTCCAGGGAGGCTCATTACCGATAATATAATTTCAGCTTACGAGTGTTTGCACTTCATGAAGCAAAATAGATCCAAGAATAGTAATTTTGTGCTCTAAAGCTCGATATGATGAAGGCTTATGATAGATTGGAATGGGGGTATCTAAAAGCAATTATGGAGAAACTGGGATTCGCAGCACCATGGGTTTCAGTAATAAAGAATATGGTGAGCTCAGTCTCCTTCTCAGTTATGTTTAATGGAAGCAAGTTAGAAGATTTTAAACCCACACGAGGAATCCGTCAGGGAGATCCTATCTCTCCATATCTTCTCTTGTTGGCAGCAGAGGGTCTTTCGTGCCTGTTAAATTCACACAATCAGTCATCCCAACTTTGCGGCATTAAGGTGGCACCGACGGCACCGGAGGTGAACAATCTTTTATTCACGGATGATAGCTTGCTGTTTTTTATGGCAAGCATCGATGGAGCGGAGGAGGTATCAAACCTATTGGATACATATTGTATGGCCTCAGGGCAGAGAATTAACAAGGAGAAGTCGTCTATATTTTTAGTAAGAAGACCCCACAGATTGTGAAGGATGCTATCAAGGGTTATCTTCAAGTGCCGAATGAGTCTTTGAGTGATAGATACTTAGGGATGCCGACAGATGTTGGGCATTTGAAAAAAGGCACTTTCAAGTACTTGAGTGATCGTGTTTGGGACAAAGTAAAGGGATGGATGAGCAAGTGTCTGTCAACAAGAGGTAAAGACGTTCTTATAAAATCAGTAGCTCAAGCCATCCCTGTATACTCGATGTCTTGCTTCAAACTCCCTCTTGGTTTATGTGATCACATGAAGTCATCATATGCAAGTTTTGGTGGGGATGCAAGCAAGGGGAACGAAAACCAGCTTGGGTCTCGTGGGAAGTGATGACACGGCCTAAATACCCGGGGGGACTCAGCTTTAGGGATTTGGAATTGTTCAATCTTGCACTGTTGGCACGACAAGCATGTAGGTTATTGCAAGAACCTTCATCTCTTAGTGCAATCCTCAAGGCGTCATATTTTCCACAAGGATCAATTCTTGAGTCTGAACTTGGAGCTCGCCCGTCCCAGATATGGAGAGCTATTCTTGAGGGTCGGGATATTCTTAAACAGGGTGTTATATGCAGAATTGGTAATGGCTGAAGCACAAGTATTTGGCAAGATATCTGGATCCCCAAAGAAACAACGCCAAGGCCAATAACCTCGCTTATACCAAATCCTCTAGAGAGGGTTTCAGACCTGGTAGAGCCAGCCAACGCTTCCTGGAATGTAGGATTGGTTCGCTCCATATTTTTACCCCTTGATGCACAGGCAATTTTGCGCATTCCGGTATGCACTCGAAACACTGAAGATTTTTGGGCATGGGCACCGGACAACAAGGGCAGATTCTCGGTGAGTTCAACATATAAATTTATGATCAAAGCAAAGCTTCAGCGAGAGAGTTGGCTAGAGGGAAGAAGTGGAACATCCAATGAACAAGCTGAAGGTAAATCCTGGACATCACTTTGGAATTTAAGAGTGCCCTCCAAGGTCAAGGTGTTCATGTGGAGGCTGGTGAGGCATTCTCTTCCGACTACGGATGTCTTGCACAAGTGAAATATGGCCGTCCAAGATGCATGCCCCCTGTGTGGATTCGAGGACTCATGGAGACATGCGCTCCTCTCTTGTACCATGTCATGGTGTATTTGGGCTCTCTCAGATGAGCAACTTGTGTCACAGATGACAGCCAATGAAGAACCGAACGCCAAGCACTGGATGTTCGAGCTATATGCCACAATGAGTCATGACCTGTTCACAAGGATGGTAGTAACACTCTGGTCAGTTTGGTATGTTCGGCGAAAAGCAATCCACGAGCCTATATTCCAGAGCCCGGTCCAAACCACGGCCTTTGTGGATTCATACTTACATGAGCTGCAGTAGTTGCAAAAGCCGACCATGGCGCCTACAGCAGTCGGTCGACCTCCCCGGTCCACTGAGGAAAGGTGGCTTGCCCTACCTCAAAACTGTATGAAGATCAATGTTGACGGTGCAGTCGCCCGCCACAGAAGGGAGGAGCAGTTTCGGCTATCTATAGAGACAGTCAAGGTCTATACCTCGGGTCCTCATCGGTGGTGTACTCGGGAGTGACTGACCCAGTGGTGCTTGAGACATTCGCCTGCAGGGAAGCTCTATCTCTTGCAGAGGATCTTAATCTGCATAAGATCACAGTTGCGTCTGACAGCCAAGAAGTGATTAACGACATCAACAAGGGGACGGGAGGACCCCATGCTGCTATAGTACATGAAATAATAGGTCGTAAAAGTAGTTTTCAGTTATGTAATTTCATTCATGAGCATAGAAACTATAACTATGAGGCTCATAAACTTGCCAAGTTCTCTTGTAACCTACAAGTAGGTAGACATGTGTGGTTGGGAAATCCTCATGACCCAACAGTTGTACCTATGAATGTTGCTTTGGAATAAAAAGCTTGGCAAGTTTTTCTCAAAAAAATCTAGGAGTACTTGCTTCTCAAAAGAAAAATCTAGGATTACTTAATTCTCAAAAATCTAGGAGTACCTATTTGTCTCAAAAAAAATCTAGGAGTACTATTTCATAGCTTCCTTAAAAAAATTCTTTTTTAGCACGTGGTACATTCTGTGTGGTTGCTTAAGAAGTTTCGATTGGTTTTGCTTGGAATTTCTGACGTGATCACAAAAGGTTTACCATGTTGCTTCAGTGAGTCTGAATGGAATGTTGGAGGCTCAGAACAAATTAGGTTTTGGAACAAATGGCCATATGAGTGTCTCGGTGGCTCCGGGTGAAAGTGGTTCGGTGGCACTGAGGTGAAATAGGTAGGTATAGTGGAATTTCTTGAGCTGGTTTCAGGAGTTTTTGGAGTTTGATCTTTAAGCACCTAGAGCAAAGATCTCATTCTCACATCCTCATCCCTTCTAGTAGTATTGAAAGCACAAGTGCTCCCTAGGTGGTTTTGGTAATTAATGTCAACATATCTCTTGTTGGACTAACACTTTTATCTAGTATGTTTCAGATAAGTTCAACAATGGAGTGGCATGGACTAAAGGATGTGGGAACCCCTTCAAGATGCTAAGGACAAAGGATTGGCTCAAGATCAAAAGCTCAAGACTCTTCATTTTACATTTTAGTGATCCAAGATCACATTGAGTCTATAGGAAAAGCCAATACTATCAAGGAGGGATGAGGTGTTCCTTAATGAGCCTCTTGATTCATGTGCTTAGTGATATGCTCCAAAACCCTCAACTACTTTCCCACTTCCACAAATGACCTAAACCTAAAGCCAAAATCGGTCACACCGATTCTTCCTATCCGGCGCCACCGATTCCAAAAGTCATAGCCACTGCCACAAACCCTAAGTTAATCGGTTCTACCGATAGGGATCTCGGTCTCACCGAGATGGGATTGTAATCTCTCTGTGTATGTCCATTACCAAAATCGGTCTCATCGAGTTTGTGCAATCGGTACTACCGAGATTACAATGCAAACTTCCTGGTTAACTCATCATTACCAAAATCGGTCTCACCGAGTTTGTGTAATCGGTCAAACCGAGTTTGCCTGACCAACTCTCTGGAAAGCTTATTACCAAAATTGGTCTCACCGAGTTTGTGTAATCGGTCCTACCGAGATTATGTTATGCCCTAACCCTAATCATATCGGTTTTACCGAGTTGTATTTCGGTCCCACCAAAAATCCTAACGGTCACATTATTTGCTAAATTGGTCTGACCGAGTTTAGCGATTCGGTCCCACCGAGTTTGGTAGATTGTGTGTAACGGTTAGATTTTGTGTGGAGGCTATATATACCCCTCCACCTCCTCTTCATTCGTGGAGAGAGCCATCAGAACAAACCTACACTTCCAACTTACCATTTCTGAGAGAGAACTACCTACTCATGTGTTGAGGCCAAGATATTCCATTCCTACCATATGAATCTTGATCTCTAGCCTTTCCCAAGTTGCTTTCCACTCAAATCTTCTTTCCACCAGATCCAAAACCTATGAGAGAGAGTTGAGTGTTGGGGAGACTATCATTTGAAGCACAAGAGCAAGGAGTTCATCATCAATGCACCATTTGTTACTTCTTGGAGAGTGGTGTCTCCTAGATTGGCTAGGAGTCACTTGGGAGCCTCCGACAAGATTGTGGAGTTGAACCAAGGAGTTTGTAAGGGCAAGGAGATCGCCTACTTCGTGAAGATCTACCACTAGTGAGGCAAGTCCTTCATGGGCGACGGCCATGGTGGGATAGACAAGGTTGCTTCTTCGTGGACCCTTCGTGGGTGGAGACCTCCATGGACTCACGCAACCGTTACCCTTCATGGGTTGAAGTCTCCATCAACGTGGATGTACGATAGCACCACCTATCGGAACCACGCCAAAAACATCCATGTCTCCAATTGCGTTTGAATCCTCCAAACCCTTCCCTCTACTTTCTTGCAAATTGCATGCTTTACTTTCCGTTGCTCATATACTCTTTGCATGCTTGCTTGATATGTATTATGAATGTTAAACTTGTGCCTAATCTGCACTTAAACTTAAGGAATCTTAAAAACTGCAACTTTGGTACTTAGTGTCTAATCACCCCCCTCTAGACACCTCTTCTCAAGGTCCTACAAGTGGTATCAGAGCATTGGTCTCCATTGCTTTGGTTTAATCACCATTGGAGGAAGATGGATGAGTCTACTATTGGGAGTCTTAGACATAGAGTGCCTATTCTTGATGGAGAGTATTTTCATGAGTGGAAAAATGAGATGCTTGTTATTTTCAATCAATATCATTTGAACAAGTACATTGCTAGCCCTTGTGCACCTTATGTTGATCCTATGCATCCTACCCATGATGAGTCAATTGACATGATTAGGAATCTTAGAACTGCCGAACTTATCATTAGAGGATTGCTTAGAAACTTGATTGGATGCTTGCCTACTTTCAAGTGTGCCTACACTATATGGAAATTTCTTTAGAAACGATTTCCAGATTATTCCCTGAAAAATCTTGATGAAATTCTTCACAAGTCCATTGCTTTGAGTAAAATGAATTCTAGTGATCCTATGTTTGGTGATCGTCTATTTGAGCTTACAAACCTTATGCGTGCCAAAGGAAATGTTGGGATTATTAGTGATATTATTTCCGAAGCTATAAAAATTCATAAGCAAGATCATTGTCAAACTCATTCTAATGATTCACCCTCTCTAGGATTTGATCCACCACATGACGATGTTGAACATGGATACTATGATGAGGATGATGATAGTGACTTTGATCTTGATGATGCAATGAGACATTTTGGTCTTATGGCAAATCTTCGGGGATATATGTCAGGAGGGAAGGAATGGGTTCTTGATAGTGGATGTACCGATCACATGACCGGAGATAAAGACATGTTTCGTGAGCTTGCTGATAATGATAGTCCTCGAAAGTATGTTACTTTTGGTGACAACTCACAGGGTAAGGTGGTTGGCCTCGGTAAGGTGGCCATATCACATGATAGCTCCATACAAAATGTTATGCTCGTTGAATCTCTTGGATACAACTTACTTTCAGTATCTAGACTTGCTGATTTCGGCTTCAATGTCTTATTTACTGAAGTAGATTGCCAAGTGTTTCGTCGAGACAACCATAAAATGGTCTTTACCGGTGTGCGTAGAGGTGATCTATACATTGTTGATTTCACTAAAAAGGCTCAACCTAAAACTTGCTTCATTGCTAAATCCTCAAAAGGTTGGTTATGGCATAGACGACTAGGTCATGTTGGTATGCGAAACCTTGACAAGCTTATTAAAGGAAATCATATCCTTGGAGTTAACGATGTCATATTTGATAAGGATAGACTTTGCAGTGCTTGTCAAGCAGGTAAACAGGTTGGAGGAAGGCATCCCGTGAAGAACATCATGACCACAAGGAGGCCACTGGAGGTACTACACATGGATCTCTTTGGTCCCAACTCTTACAAGAGTCTCGGTGGAAATTCTTTTGATCTAGTTATAGTTGATTATTTTTCAAGGTTTACGTGGGTGTACTTTCTCGATGATAAATCCAGGTCCAAAAGATCTTCAAAAACTTCACTAGGAAGGCCCAAAATCAATTTGAAGTGAAGATCAAGAAGGTTTGCAGCGACAACAGAACGGAGTTCAAGAACGCAAATGTGGACACCTTTCTTAATGAAGAAGGGATTTCACACGAGTTCTCGGCTACGTACACACCTCAACAAAACGGAGTTGTTGAGAGGAAGAAGCGGATGCTCATCGAAATGGCGAGAACGATGCTTGATGAGTACAAGACGCCGAAGCACTTTTGGGCAGAAGCGGTCGAGACAGCTTGTCATGCAACAAATCGCTTGTATCTTCACAAGCTACTCGGCAAGACGGCATACGAGCTCCTCACCGGTAACAAACCCCAAGTTGGATACTTTCGAGTATTCGGCTCAAAGTGCTACATTCTTGATAAGCATCGTCGCTCTAAATTTGCTCCTAAATCTCATGAAGGTTTCCTACTAGGTTATGGCTCAAACTCTCACACTTACCGTGTCTACAACAATTTCACCCGAAAGGTTGAAGAGACGGTAGATGTGAAGTTTGATGAATCTAACGGCTCGCAAGTAGAGCAATTGCCAATTGATGTAGGAGACAAAGATCCTTCGGAAGCAATCCAAGACTTGTCTATTGGCAAGGTTCGTCCAACGGAGGTGAAGGAGAGTACCTCGTCCGTCCAAGTGGAAGCTTCTACTTCACGACAAGGTGAACCAAGAGTTAACACGGAAGCGTCCACAAGTGGGACACACCAAGATGAAGAAAACGAGGAAGTGCATCAAGATGAACGTCAACAACCTCCTTATCCACCACGACAAGAGAACGACAACGCCAACAATGAAGAAGGCCAAGAAGAAGAACAAGATGAAGAAGATGTTCAACGAAGACCCAAGCAAAAGCTTTCACGAGTTCGAGCAAGAATTGCTAAAGATCATCCTGTCAAGCAAATCTACAATGATATTCAAACCGAGAGAATCACTCGCTCTAAAACTCGTTTAGCCAACTTTTGTGAAAACTATTCTTTCATCTCTAGCATTGAACCTATGAAGGTTGAAGAAGCATTGGAAGATCCGGATTGGACAAATGCCATGCATGAAGAGCTACACAACTTTTGGACATTGATTGAGAAGCCAGACAACAACCACAACGTCATCGGTACCAAATGGGTGTTTCGCAACAAGCAAGATGAAGATGGACAAGTAGTTCGCAACAAAGCACGTCTCGTCACCCAAGGCTACACACAAGTCGAAGGTATGGACTATGGTGAGACGTATGCTCCCGTTGCTAGACTTGAGTCCATTCGCATCTTACTTGCCTATGCTAATCATCATGATATCACCTTGTACCAAATGGACATTAAAAGTGCTTTTCTAAATGGTGAAATAGAGGAGGAAGTTTATGTTAAGCAACCTCCCGACTTTGTCAATCCTAAGAAACCCAATCATGTTTACAAACTTCACAAAGCTCTTTATGGTCTTAAACAAGCTCCTAGAGCATGGTATAAATGCTTGACCAAGTTCCTTATTGAAAAAGGCTTTGAAATTGGGAAAATTGATTCTACTCTTTTTACTAAAAGGGTTAATGGAGAACTATTTGTGTGCCAAATCTATGTTGATGATATTATATTTGGTTCAACTAACCCTCATTTTAGTGAAAAGTTTGGGAAGCTAATGTCAGAAAAGTTTGAGATGTCTATGATGAGTGAGCTCAAATTCTTTCTTGGGTTGCAAATCAAGCAAACTAAGGAAGGTACCTTTGTTTCTCAAACGAAGTACACCAAGGACTTATTCAAGAAGTTCAATATGCAAGAATGCAAAGGTATGTCTACACCCATGCCTACTAGTGGACATATTGATTTGACCAAAGATAGTGAACCAGTTGATCAAAAGGTTTATCGCTCTATGATTGGTTCATTGTTATATCTATGTGCTTCACGTCCCGATATCATGCTAAGTGTGTGCATGTGTGCACGATATCAAGCTGCTCCTAAGGAATGTCATCTTAAGGCCGTGAAAAGGATAGTGAGGTACTTAATCCATACACCAAACTTTGGCATTTGGTATCCTAAGAGGGCCTCTTTCAATCTTGTTGGCTATTCCGACTCGGACTATGCCGGAGACAAGGTTGATAGAAAGTCCACTTCGGGTACTTGTCAATTTCTTGGTAGATCTCTTGTGTCTTGGTCCTCCAAGAAACAAAACTCGGTATCCTTATCCACCGCCGAAGCTGAATATATTGCCGCTGGTTCATGTTGTGCTCAATTACTTTGGATGGCCCAAACTCTTAAAGATTATGGGATATATGTGAGACATGTTCCATTGCTTTGTGACAATGAAAGTGCTATCAAAATTGGTCATAATCCTGTGCAACATTCTCGAACTAAGCATATTGAAGTTCGTCATCATTTCATTCGAGATCATGTTGCTAAGGGTGACATTGATCTTAAGCGTGTTCGCACCGAAAAGCAATTAGCAGATATATTCACTAAACCATTTGATGAGAAAGTGTTTTGCAGGTTAAGAGGAGAATTGAACATCATTGATGCTTCAAACTTGGAGTAGAAACTCCATTGGATACATGCAAGACATGAGCTTATGACTAATCCTTGATATTTCTCTTATGACGAAAATCTTATGTCTTGGATATATTTGTATCTTGCATGTTATCTAACCCATGTAGGTACTTGGTGGAATCAAATTCCATGAGATTGTAATCTACCCACATCTTGAGCAATCTCTACATCACCAAGTCTCTACACTATGGTGGTTGAAGACAAGGAAGCACGGAACCACTCAAACATATCCTTTGACAAATTCTCTATTGAGCTTCATGATTATCATTTTTGGATACACAAGTGCTCTTCCTTGCAAGAACTAACCCATGTAGGTAGGTGGACTTAAATTCCAAGAGGTGCTCCAAATTCTTGATGAGCTACATCAACCTTGAGCAACTCACACAAGTTCAACTACATGGACAACACCACCAACCAAGGTATGTTATTCCATCTTAGAGAAGCTTTACTCCAAGTCATGAGCTAGAGCGACTCGACAAGATGTGAATACATCAAGATGCTTAAACGAAAAATGGCAACCCCATTTTGAGCTTAAACAATGAGTATGACCTATGATCAAGTGATCTCACTTGACTCCTAAGTCAATATACTCTAACATAGGTGACTTTGTCGCCGACCATCTCTAGATGAAGTTCTCTTGTGTTATTTTTTGTGTTTTTGCATTTGTCACATGCATATTTGTTTCCTCTTTCAAAAAAAAACTTCATCTAGATTTCTTTATGTTTGCTCTGCATTTTCTGCATCACATTCATTGCACATCTTTCAGTAAATTCCTTGCAAATCTTTGTGAGATCTTACTAATCTAAGTGAGCTGAGGTGACAAGTGTTTTCTCTGATATGAACTCGGTTTCACCGATTTTTTATTTTCGGCCCAACCGAATCCTTTCGGTACAACCGAAGCATACCACTCGGTGCCACCGATTTCACATCAGGAAAAC
Organism: Triticum dicoccoides; assembly: GCF_002162155.2. Classification (NCBI taxonomy): domain Eukaryota; kingdom Viridiplantae; phylum Streptophyta; class Magnoliopsida; order Poales; family Poaceae; genus Triticum; species Triticum dicoccoides. The sequence goes on along the minus strand of NC_041393.1, from coordinate 472,883,113 downwards.
AGTTTGCCACATATTCTATGTTTCTACTGATCCATCTCCACTCAATGAATCTTGTCCTCTATAAGCATCACATTTTTATTATTGCTTTGTGATGTGTCTCAAGGACCAAACCCATTCGACGGATTCCAGAAAACCCTTCTTGGAAATTGATGTCAAAGGGGGAGAGAGAGAACATCAAAGCTTATCATTTAGAAAGAGATCCTTAAGGGGGAGAGAGATCCTTAAGGGGGAGAGAGATCTTCAAGGGGAGAGAGAGATCTCCAGGGGGTGAGAATACTTAAGTAGAAAGTATTTCTCAAGGATCCCAGATGCTTGGTGTTCAAGAGGAGAGATTCTCACATGTCTTCTTGAGGGGAGAGACATGTTCATATGATTTGTTGTGCTTATTTGCATTAGCATACATTAGCTCTGATCATCATTCATATCTTTCAGCTCTGATTTTTCAGCTCTGATTTTCTATTCCCTATCTTGTCCCAGTATCCCATGCTAGATTCAGGGGGAGAAAGACATCTAAGGGAAAGAAATCATTTAAATTCATTGCATATCTTTACTCTTGGGGACATGTCTAATCCAATGTGGTACTCAGTACTCACTCTCTACATGTCATCCCAGTCTTGGTATTCTTGTGGTTTCTTCTGTTTGCTCTGGCTAGTAGATCATCTGTGTTATCTAACCTTATTTACGCAGGTTCATTCCATCCCAAGCCAACTCAAGACTACAAGGTAAGTATATGCATCACAATCATGTGTATGAGGAATTCTTGCTGATGTACATACTGTTTGCAAGAAGGACTCATGAGCATGAAGGTATTTTCTTTAATATTCTTTGCTCTGATGCATATGGCCAAGATACATGTAACACATTGCCTACTCTATCATGTTTATGCTATCACATGCTTCTATATTCCATATTCACATGATTGCATACATGTAGGGGGAGCCTATGTTTGTTACATGTCTTTCCAAAGTTTTACTTCCTATTCCTTATATCTTTATCTAAAGCTTTGATGTATGTTGTCATCAATTACCAAAAAGGGGGAGACTGAAAGCACAAGTGCTCCCTAGGTGGTTTTGGTAATTAATGTCAACATATCTCTTGTTGGACTAACACTTTTATCTAGTATGTTTCAGATAAGTTCAACAATGGAGTGGCATGGACTAACGGATGTGGGAACCCCTTCAAGATGCTAAGGACAAAGGATTGGCTCAAGCTCAAAAGCTCAAGACTCTTCATTTTATATTTTAGTGATCCAAGATCACATTGAGTCTATAGGAAAAGCCAATACTATCAAGGAGGGATGAGGTGTTGCTTAATGAGCCTCTTGCTTCATGTGCTTAGTGATATGCTCCAAAACCCTCAACTACTTTCCCACTTCCACAAATGACCTAAACCTAAAGCCAAAATCGGTCACACCGATTCTTCCTATCCGGCGCCACCAATTCCAAAAGTCATAGCCACTGCCACAAACCCTAAGCGAATCGGTTCTACCGATAGGGATCTCGGTCTCACCGAGATGGGATTGTAATCTCTCTGTGTATGTCCATTACCAAAATCGGTCTCACCGAGTTTGAGCAATCGGTACTACCGAGATTACAATGCAAACTTCCTGGTTAACTCATTACCAAAATTGGTCTCACCAAGTTTGTGTAATCAGTCAAACTGAGTTTGCCTGACCAACTCTCTGGAAAGCTTATTACCAAAATCGGTCTCACCGAGTTTGTGTAATTGGTCCTACCGAGATTATGTTATGCCCTAACCCTAATCATATCGGTTTTACCGAGTTGTATTTTGGTCCCACCGAAAATCCTAACGGTCACATTATTTGCTAAATCGGTCTGACCGAGTTTAACGATTCGGTCCCACCGAGTTTGGTAGATTGTGTGTAATGGTTAGATTGTGTGTGGAGGCTATATATACCCCTCCACCTCCTCTTCATTCGTGGAGAGAGCCATCAGAACAAACCTACACTTCCCTACTTACCATTTCTGAGAGAGAACTACCTACTCATGTGTTGAGGCCAAGATATTCCATTCCTACCATATGAATCTTGATCTCTAGCCTTTCCCAAGTTGCTTTCCACTCAAATCTTCTTTCCACCAGATCCAAAACCTATGAGAGAGAGTTGAGTGTTGGGGAGACTATCATTTGAAGCACAAGAGCAAGGAGTTCATCATCAACGCACCATTTGTTACTTCTTGGAGAGTGGTGTCTCCTAGATTGGCTAGGTGTCACTTGGGAGCCTCCGACAAGATTGTGGAGTTGAACCAAGGAGTTTGTAAGGGCAAGGAGATCGCCTACTTTGTGAAGATCTACCGCTAGTGAGGCAAGTCCTTCGTGGGCGACGGTCATGGTGGGATAGACAAGGTTGCTTCTTCGTAGACCCTTCGTGGGTGGATCCCTCCGTGGACTCGCGCAACCGTTACCCTTCGTGGGTTGAAGTCTCCATCAACGTGGATGTACGATAGCACCACCTATCGGAACCACGCCAAAAACATCCGTGTCTCCAATTGCGTTTGAATCCTCCAAACCCTTCCCTTTACTTTCTTGCAAATTGCATGCTTTACTTTCCGCTGCTCATATACTCTTTGCATGCTTGCTTGATATGTATTGTAAATATTAAACTTGTGCCTAATCTCCACTTAAACTTAAGGAATCTTAAAAACTGCAACTTTGGTACTTAGTGTCTAATCACCCCCCCCCCCTCTAGACACCTCTTCTCAAGGTCCTACAAGTATCTACATGCCTAAGGACTCAATGTGACCTCAAATCACTAAAATGAAAATGCATAATCATATGGCTTGACCAACACTTGAAGTTCTTTTAGGGATCACCTTCCATTCCAATGTTGTTTCTATGAAGAAATTTGTTTGAAATAAACTTGAAGCATAGTTAGTTCTTCGAGATATGTTGGCATGAATCACCGAAATACACCTTGGGATTAGATGCACTTTCAGATCTTTTGATTTGCCTCATCCATCGCTCACACCACGATCTTGATGGGAGGAGCAGAACCAGACGCAAATATCTGCGTGGTGTGCCTTTGTTGCTACCCTGGATCAAATCGATGACGTTGGGGAACCACGATGTAGTATGCATCATCTTCGTGAACTTCACCATGTCGCCTTGCGTGTACCCCACGAGCAACATCGTCCAGCCTGGCCCCTTCATCTTCCGGAGCGATGGTGAGAGAGATCAATGGTGAGAGAGAAAGAGAGATTGGTGGGGAGCTCCGTGGTGAGAGAGGGTGAGTGTGTGGTGCATGTGAGGGGGTAAATGTTGTGGGTGAAACGGTGGGTGGGTAACTTTGGCAATACAATAAACATTTAGTGTAACTGAAATTCAATTAGTTGTTCGGAAAAAAAAATCAGTTAGCTACATCACACCAAAAATGTAGTAAAAAGTACACTTGCCTTAAGTGAACAAAAAATGCACTAAAAAGCCCAGTTAGCTGGAGTGCACTAAAAATTCATTTAGTTGTTCAAACACTCAACAAAAATTCAGGTTAAATTGTCGTTCTAACAGTCAACAAAAATCTGACTCAATGCAGTTTTAGTGTGTCAAAATATTTAGGGGCAATTCTTTTGGGGCATATGTTGGCAGCCACCTATAAGCCTCAAAGGAACTGACCGTTAGTCCGAGTATAGTTAGTGTGTTTAAAATTTTAGTCTCATTAAAGTTTCATTTTGGTTCACTATGTTGGTGTTAGAAATAATAGGTATATATTGGCAGTATATATAAACTTGGAGGAACTTGTAGATCTCTGGACCTAATATGCTTGATTCTTTGCAATAATTTTACGATATCGAGGGGGTGATAGTTGATTGTGTGGATAAATGGTCAACATTTAGTATTGAATATCGGTGTTTAGGTTCGTGGGGCCATGCATTCATTAGTTTACATAAAAGTGGAAGCCCCGGGTATTAGCGATTAGGTCGGAGTTAAAGGCATCTTAAAGTGAGTAATCATGTTGTGTAAGGCTGATGGCGCGAGACGAGTTTATGTTCTTTGACCTCCCCACCTAGGGGTGCATGGGTTGTGTTTTCTTCGAGTCAGTTATTACGCTCTTGCAATAAATATTTAAGTTCTTTATGACTAATGTGAGTTTATGGCTTTTTAGGTACTTCCACCTATCCGTATTTTGCTAGCATGTACACTATCATGCATTGCCCACTCTCACATCGAGACATGGTGAATACTTCACCGGTGCATCCAAACTCAATGGGAGAACTTCGTTCTCCTGCACATAAACATGTATCTCCTCAAAACAATCAGCATACCTAGTTATTATGACATTTTCATAGCCATTCTGAGATATATTACGATGCAACTTCCATTATTACTTTACATGACTTGAGTTTTCATTATTATTTGCTTATTATAATCATATAGAGCCGACATGGTATATGTGGCAAGGCCACCTTTCATCATTGTTTACATATTATGCTAGATCATTGTACATCCTGGTATACCACGAGATGCATTCCTTTGTAGCCATCATATTTTCTAAGATGTGAGTAAATAAAAATGTGATGTTTTCTAGAGTGTGCATGTACCTGTGAAGAAAGAAAAAAAAAGAGCCAAAGAGCCAAAAGAAAAAAAATAAAATAAAAAAGAGAACAAAGAGAGAGGGGGCACACTACTATCTTTTACACACACTTGTGCTTCAAAGTAGCACCATGTACTTCACATAGAGAGTTTTCATATTTTTTATTGTCATACGTGAAATATATAGATATATATTACTTAGCTATGAAACTATCCCAACAAAATTCTCGAGGAATTTAAACCCTTTTTGCAGGAAATGGCCGCATTTAACTAAAAGGGGAGCGGCTAGGTGTTAGTTGACTGAAAATTATATTTGAGTCAGTCAATTTTTTTAGGGTGAAGCGCAGGCACAATAAGGAAAAAAGGGAAGGCCGACCGCTCCTACGCCACCGTCCTGCTGAACTGCACACACCACACTGAAACGTCGGCCGATGACATGCCACTCATCCATCCTGCTGCGCTGCACACACCATGCCACTCATCCATCCTGCTCCACTGCACACACCACCTTCATCCATAGGCTGTGTCTCCGTGCATGCTTGCTAGCCTAGCTATCCTTCCTAGAAGCTTTTCTTTTGCTCCACTTCACGAATCAAAGGAGTGACCTAAATGTGCACGTGTAGGCAGTGGCGAATCTAGCATGACATTGAAGGGTAGGCTTAAAACATGAAGTTCCTAATCTAATTAGAAAATGCATTGCGATTGTTGCATGTAAGGCATCAGAACATACTTGTCAAGTAGTATGTTGAGCTTAAATAGGATTCTAGAAGGTAGGCTTAAGCCTATTGAAGCCTCCATAGTGGAATCGTCACTGCGTGTAGGTTCACGCTAGTAGAGAGAACGCATGTAATAGCAACAGGTCTAGATTACTCGGATTCGTGCTGAATATGGCATGCATGTAGAATACCTATTGGTATACGACATGCATAAAACATGCATACAGTGCATGTTTGGAACGGGAGGATCCACGTACACAATGAAAACACTGCAGCCCAAATAGTTTACTCTCCCACCAGCAACCACGTATCTAGGCCAAATCGTCAAAGGGGAGCAGCACCGGCGACACCCATGGCCACAACCTCTAAAATAGGAATTAAAAAAAGTTTTCTGAGAAGCAATAGTGGAATAATCGCAAAACAAATCTAAGGTAAATGAATTAATGACATTTATAAAGAAAAAGGTAGAAAAAATGAAAACTAAAACAAAATCAACATAGTGAAGTTTTCTAAGAAAATATAAATTAGTGACATTGGTGTTATCCTTTAAGAAAAAACAAAATGAAATAAAATAAAAATGAATAACAAAATTTGCACACAGGTTACATAGAAATTATGTTTTTTAATAACATGCAAGTGGAAGCATATAATAGTGGAATTTATGCAAAAAAAAGTCATAGGAATGAATGAATGACATTCCCATTACCCTTAAAAACAAACGAAATGAAATAAAAGCTAAAACAAGACCAAAGTAAAGAATTTTCCAAGGGAAAATGAATTAGTGGGATTTGTATTACCCTTTAAGAATAAAGAAAATGATATCAAAACAGAAACAAGATCAAAATAATAAAATTTTGTAAGGAAGAATGAAATAGTGACATTGGTATTACCCTTTTAGAGAAAAAAATAGAAAACTAAGACAAAATCAAAATCATAATCAAATGATTTAATTTTCTAAGGAATAATAAATTAGTGAAATTGGCACTGCCCTTTTAGAAGAAACAAAATAAAAATATAACAAAATTAAAATAAACAATTTTTTATGGGAGAATAAATTAGTGGCATTCGTCTTACCCTTAAAGAAGAAAAGAAAATGAAATAAAAACTAAAATAAAATAATGACAAAATTTGCACACAATTTATAGTTGAATTGTGCTTTAGTTTAATATGAAAGAATAAACATATGATAGTATTTTTTGCAAGAAATGAAACTTTTTAAGGAAAGAATGAATTAATGGCATTGGTATTTGATCCATGGCATCTCTACTTCTCCAAATCAAAAAAATGAAGTTTTCTACAAAAGAATGAATTACTCGCGATGGAATTACCCTTTAAGATGAAACAATATAATGACAAAATTTATAGATAATTTATGCAGAATTTGCGCTTTTTTATAATATGAATGAATAAGCATATAATTGTTGAATTTTTGCAAAATAGAAGTTTCCTAAGAAGGAATGAATTAGTGGCATTGGTATTATTGTTCAAGAAAATAATGAAAATTAGTGCTAAAACTAAATCAAATTAGTAAAGTTTGGTAAGGAAGAATGAATTAGTGGCATCAAAATTATCCTTTAAGAAGGAAGAAAAGCAAAAAAAAGAGACAACATTTGCACGCAGCTTGCACACAAGATGCGCTTTTTATAATATGCAAGAATAAGCATATAATAGTGAAATTTCGCTAAAAATGTATTCCTAAGAAGGAAAGAATTAGTGACATTGGTATTACCACTAAAGAAGAAAGGAAATGAAATAAAACTTAAACAAAATCAACATAATGAAGTTTTCCTACAAAAAGTAATTTAGTGTCATTACTTTACCCATTATTAAATAATAAAATGAAAAATAATAAAACAAAATATAACAAAATTCGTAAACAGTTTATGCAGAAATTCCACATTTTTATAATGTGCAACAAGAATATAATAGCGGATTATCAAAATAAAACGGAAGTTTCCTAAGAAGAAACAAAATTTTGGCATGAGTATATTCATTCAAAAGAAAGGAAATAAAAGATGTCAAAATACTAAAATTTTCAATAATGCATGAATTAGTGGTTTTGCTATTACTCTTTAATAAAAACACAAAATTAAAACAAAATCATAATAATAACGTCTTCTAAAGAAGAATGAATTAGTGAAATTGGTATTAACCTTTAAAAAGAAATAAATATAAAACAAAACTAAGGCAAAATCAAAATAATGAAGTTTTTTAATAAAGAATAAATAAGTGGCATTAGTATTACACATCAAAAAAGGAGAAAATAATAAATATAAACTAAAAAATTGCACATAATATTAAAAAATGTTGTTTGCAAAAATATGCAAGAATAAATATATAATAGTGGAGTTTTTGCAAAAATAATTCCCAAGAAGGAATGAATTAGTGGCACTGGTTTTACCCTCGAAGAAGAAAGGAAAGGAAATAACAATTAAAAAAATTAAGATAAGAAACAATTAATTAGTAGCAATACGTGCCCTTGAAAGTAGAAAGATAAGGAATTTTTTTAAAAAAACTTGCACACAATTTTGCTCTAAAATTGCACTTTTTGTAGTATGCAAATAATAGTAGTGTAATTTTTGCAAATATTGCATAGTATTTATGTGTATACATTTACGCTCACCCAACTTAAAAAATAGCCACAGAAGAAAAGAAAAATAACTAACAAAGAAAAACAAAAAATAAGCAAAAACAGAAGAAAAAATGAACAACACAAACCAGGAAAATTAAGCCCAGCACAAAGAAAAATTGAGATCACAAGGCCACAATTTTTTTGAGACAACCCAATCCCACAACAAACGACACAAGAAATAAACTTATGTTTTTGACCCAGTTAGTGGGCTTCGGCCCATTTGAAAATCGACTGGCCCAAATATGGGGTCAGTCAAAAAAAGTCCGGCCCAACAAACAGCACAAGCCAGGAAAAAATGCAGCACAAATATCAGAGCAAAATCAATGGCCAATAAATCGATTGAGCCAAATTAAAAATTCAGGCAACTTACAAGTAGCTAAAGTGAACTAAAAAAAATACTAGCAAAGGGCATTATTCACTTTTTAGTTAACTTGTGAACATTCACTATATGGCAAACTTGAAATGATAGGGTTGTACTGTACTAATGTCACTTTTGAGAGGCGCCAAAGCTAGATTTGTCTCTATGTATAAAGGGCTAAACAGAAAGCCAGCTAGTGCTCATGAGATAGAAATTGATGACACTGAACACATCAATCAGACCCCCACGCACGCGTCCATTCTTAAAATAGTGGCTAGCAAACCACGTACATACACTTACATCCATCCTTGAGTTTATCTTGAGAATAAAGCAGCCATCCTTGAAACGCTTTGCATCACGAGAGAAGCACACAACAGAAAGCACGAGTGAGCGGCATGCAGCAGGGGAAAGCATCCAAAATGGAAAGCTGCATGCGGATGCAGATGCAGCTATCTCTTCCTGGCATCGTTTCTGGTCCAGACACCAGACTGTTCACGCGCCCCTCACACCCCCAAGGCTGTCGTGCATGGCCGAAGAGGTTTAGCAAGGGAAACATTGCAGAGACGACGAGTACTAGGTGTACGTGCATCCAGTCTTTGCGTGGATTGGAGTGGCATGCATCGAGCCCTTTTTAAGTTTTTAACACGAGACTGCTTGTCCGCTTGGCTTGAGCGCGCCTAGAGACAAAAGTTGTTTCAGCAAAACAATGGACATTTACACACTGTAGAAAGTCACTTTGAACGTTAACGTTACCTATCGGTAACAACCTCACCATCCATTAGTTGCTTTAAGATTCGGGTTGTAGACATCTAATATTCGCCCCTTTTTTGCCATACAAATTGAATATCATACCTAATACAACTATTGGCCCCCACCATGTCCTTGATATGGTAGGAAAAGCATTGATGGCAGCACGTGACAGTTCACTCTCTCTCTTCTCTCATGCATAAACCCACCCTTTTATTTCACATAGGCTATATTAAATTGATTTTAGCAGTTCAACTATAAGTTAGTTTTCGAAATAATTTATATATTTGAACCCTGGCTCCAAGACCTTTAGAACTAGACCAATCTTTGATACATTTTGAACAATTTTAAATTTCAACATTTCACATTTTATATGTGAAACAAACCCATTTCACTAGAAAAATATGCAAAAATCTTTTTCAACAGAAATATGTGATACCAACTTATTTCATTAGAAACCTATATATATTAACCCAAATATGAAACTAAGATGACAAATTGTGAAACAAATTATTTAGAAATGTGAAACAGTTTATTTCAAAAGAGTGAAACATGTTATTTGGAAAATGTGCAATTGAAAAAGATGTATTTTTTTGTGAAATAACCCAGTGAAAAGTGAAATGTAGGTTCTCAATTCTGAATAGCAATCAGAGAAAATGAAATTACAATGCATCTTTGTGAATTTGTTTATTTGAAAATGTGAAACAATTTATTTCAAAAGAGTGAAATAGTTTATTTTAGAAATGTGCATTGAAATAGATGTATTTTGTGAAGCTACCTAGTGAAAAGTGAAATATAGAATGTAAACTTGTGAAACGGATTATTTGGAAATGTGTAACCATCTTTTTCAGAAGAGTGAAATATGTTACTTCAAAAATGTGAAATTGAAATAGATGTGATTAATGTGAAACAAGACAGTGAAAAGTGAAATATATGTTTTGAATTGTGAAATGTAGGTTCTAAGTAAAATAGTAACCACATAAGCCAAATTATAGTGTGTTAATGTGAAACTGATTATTTGGAAATGTGAAATAGTTTTATTATAAAAAGTGAAATGGGTTATTTGAGAAATGTGCATTTGAAATAGATGTTATTTTTTGTAAAACAAGCCAGTGAAAAGTAATATGTAGGTTCTGAATTGTGAAATAGTAACTACATAAAGTGAAATTGTAATTTAGCATTGTGAAACTGATTATTTTGAAATGTGAAATGTACGTTCAAATTTAAATGTTGTTAAGAAACATCCAAAACTGGTCTCATTTTAAAGGTTATGGAACAAGGAGTTCAAATATAAAAAATGTTTCAAAAATGGATATATGACCTAAAAGATATGGATGTTTTAAACTAGCTAAAGTTAAATAAAAGGCTGAATTTATTGCATGGGAGAAGAGAGAGATTGGGTCTGGCACATTGCTCTTAGTTCTGCGTGTAAAATCCAGTGATGGGGTAGCTCCTGAAATACCAATATCTTATAAGTAAAGAAAAGTTTTTTATACAATACATATGTCAATATACGGTGCAAGGTGTCGCTAGCTGACTCGCTAGGCAGGTGCCGGTAGGTATCGGCACCGCTCAATTTTTCACTTTAATACATACTAGCATCCCCCGGATTGTAGCATTTTACCACAAAAATACTAGCAAAGGGCATTACTCACTTTTTAGCTAACTTGTGAACATTCACTATATAGAAAATTCCAAATGATAGGTTTGTCACTCTTGAGAGGGCGCCAAAGTTGGATTTGTCTCCACATATAAAGGGCTAAACAGAAAGCCAGCTGGTGCTTATGAGATAGAAACTGATCACAGAGCGCATGGATCAAACCCCTTGCATGCGTACCTTCTCAAAATAGTGGCTAGCAAACCACGGACACATACATCCATCCTTGAGTTTATCTTAGGATGAAACATCCATCCTTGAGCATCACGGAAAAATACACAAACAGAAAGCGCGAGTGAACGGCTGTATGCAGCGGAAAGCATCCAAAATGGAAAGCTGTATCCTGTATGTATGTATGCAGCCATCTCTTCCCGGCGTCGTTTCTGGCCCAGACGGCTCACACACACGCCCCTCGCACCCTGAAGGCTGCTGTGCAGTACACGTTGAGAGGCACTCTACGGTCCATAGATAAGCATGCATGCGTGCATGCATGGCCGGAGAAGCAAGGGAAGAACGCTGCAGAGACGGTGAGCACCAGGACCAGGTGTAGGTGCAACCAGTCTTGCGTGAATTAGGGTGGCACGCATCCAGACCTTTTTAAGATTTTAATTAACACGAGGGCCGTTTGTGTGCTTGGCTCAAGCGCGCGTGGGGACAAAAGCTGTTTCAGCAAAGCAATGGACAGATACGTGCTGCTAAGGCTGAAGCAACACGGGAGTTCATACTGGCATGGCATCCCCTGGGTCCTATATAAAGGCCACCCTCCTCGTGTCCATCTTCCCACTCATCGCAACCCACCTCTGGCTTCCAAGTCTATACATAATATAGGGACCGAGCTTGCGGTTTTGCCAAGGTAACACATCTAGTATCTGCTTAGCTTGGTTCTTCTTACAGATACTCCTAAGATTGAGCATTAACTGATCGATTCGATGGTACGTGCGTGCATGCAAACACAAAACGCAGGGTGATGGGGACCGAGCAAGGGAACGAAGGAACGGGAGCGGGGGAGGGGCGCGTGGAGGTGCGCACGGGGCCGAGGCCAGCGCTGCCGGCGCCGCAGCAGCGGGCGGTGGACGGGTTCTGGAGGGAGCGGCAGGAGGAGATGGAGGCGACGGTGGACTTCAACGACCGCATACTGCCCATGGCCCGCCTCAAGAGGCTCATCCGCGCCGAGGAGGACGGCATGATGATCGCCGCCGACACGCCGGCGTACCTGGCCAAGCTCTGCGAGCTCTTCGTGCAGGAGCTCGCCGTGCGCGCCTGGGCGTGCGCCCAATCCCACCACCGCCGCATCATACTGGAATCGGACATCGCCGAGGCCATCGCCTTCACCGAGTCGTACGACTTCCTCGCCACCGTGCTCCTCGAGCACCAACGGGAGGCGCGGCTGGCCGGCCGTGCTGCTATCCCGACAACGGTTCCGGTGACGGCGGCGAGGGCAAGGCTCATCACCAGGAAGCGCCACATGCCGGACCCGAATCCTCCACGGCCGGTGCATGGGGTGCGGAGAATTCGTCCTCGTGCGCTTCCTATCCCGCCGCCGTCGGACTTTCGCTACGTGCCGGTTCCATTTCCGTTCCCCTCGGCGCCGATAGGAGCCGCAGCGATGGCGGAGGGGCTGATGATTCTCCCACCCATCAACCACGCGACTACCGAGCGCGTGTTCTTCCTGGACAGGAACAGCGGCACTGACTTCGCAGGTGAAAACTCTGCTGCTGAAACTATAGCATCTCCGCCTCCTCCGGCAGGGCCTGCAGGAGCAGTGGCGCTGCCCACTGTCCATCCTGCTGCTTACTACTTGTGCGCTTACCCGGTGACCAACGACGTTGAGGCCTTTGCCGTTGGCAACACTGATCCTGATGTCGACCAACACTGACCTGGTCCAGAGGATTTCATCGTCGACCAAGATGTTCTCGACGACGTCTTCGCCAACCCGAGCAGCAGCGCAAGCAGCGACTGAACCGAAAGAAGATCAGAGCGGGACGCAGCATCGGTTGATTCATCTATCGTCTCTCGACCTGCTACTCTATGCTAGCCGCTATATCGGTTAATAAATTTGGGAATAAGTTTGTGTTCGTGCGTGTGACATGGACTGTATGGTTCGCCCTGAATTTATCGTATTGCAATATATAGCCGTGATTGTGTGTACTCCTCAAAACACTCGAGTATCTCCGGCAGTTTGGCCCCCCATCGTACCCAGGGAAGGCCTTTGTGCGTTTGCGCCGGCGTTTTATTCGGCTTGGGAGGCACACGTTTCCAGCCGCGCTCCCAGGTTTCGGCCCCAAACGCACAAAAATTCAAAGTTCTCTTTTTCGCTACCAAAAAGACACATGTTCGGCGATCATGCCAAAGGTCGGCGATTGAACATAGCCAAAGTCGGGCGATCAAAAGGGCAGGAACCATAGACATGGAATTCAAATGGCAGGCTACTCTACCATAGGGGTGGGAGAGCTCGGCGTAGGCGTTGTGGGCGCAGTTGCAGTGCTCGGCGTAGGCGTGGGCGCAGTTGCAGTGCTCAGTGTTGGCGTGGCAGTGGTCGCCGCCGGTCCCGGCATCTAGTTCAAGATGAGGTCGCGCTCCGCCAGGTACCACGTCTTCACCTGCTGGTCCATCGTCGCCATGTCTGCTCCCATCAGGAACGCCAGGTCGGTGTTCCTCTTCTTCGCGACGATGTTGGTCCTGAGAAGGTCGAGCTTGACGTCCTGCTTCGTCATCAATGCCGACCACCTCGCCTCGGACTTCTCCTCCCTCTTGGCGGTGTGGCTCCTGGCATCGGCGATGCACTATTCTATCGACGACTGCAGCCGTTCGACAACGGGCGCCGAGTCCCTCGCCGCCTTGGCTTTCTTGTTGCCATCAGGACGCCCTTCTGCCGCCGCCGAGACAGGCGTGTCCGGGTTGCAGACTGTTGGGTAACGCAGTAATTTCAAAAAAAAATCCTACGCACACGCAAGATCCATCTAGGTGATGCGTAGCAACGAGAGTGGAGAGTGTTGTCCACGTACCCTCGTAGACCGAAAGCGGAAGCGTTATGACAGCGCGGTTGATGTAGTCGTATGTCTTCACGATCCGACCGATCCTAACACCGAAGATATGGCACCTCCGCGATCTGCACACGTTCAGCTCGGTGACGTCCCACGAGCTCTAGATCCAACTGAGGTCGAGGGAGAGTTTTGTCAGCACGACGGCGTGATGACGGTGATGATGAAGTTACCGTCGCAGGGCTTCGCCTAAGCACTACAACGATATGACCGAGGTGGAAATCTGTGGAGGGGGGCACTGCACACGGCTAAACAATCAACTTGTGTGTCTATGGGGTGCGCCCTCCCCCGTATATAAAGTAGGGGAGGAGGGGAGGACCGGCCCTCTCATGGCGCGCCCAAGGGGGAAGTCCTACTCCCGGTGGGAGTAGGATTCTCTCCCTTCCCTAGTTGGAGTAGGAGAAGAAGGAAGAGGGAGAGAGAGGGAAGGAAAGGGGGGCTACCCACCCAATTCGAATTGGGCTTGGGGGGGCGCCCTCCACCTGGCCGCCCCCTCCTCTCTCCCACTAAGGCCCAATAAGGCCCATTGACTCCCTGGGGGGTTCCGGTAACCCCCCGGTACTCCAGTAAATGCTCGAACTCACCCGAAACCATTCCGATGTCCAAATATAGCATTCCAATATATCGATCTTTATGTCTCGACCATTTCGAGACTCCTCGTCATGTCCGTGATCACATCCAGGACTCCGAACAACCTTCGGTACATCAAAACACATAAACTCATAATACCGATCGTCATCGAACGTTAAGCGTGCGGACCCTACGGGTTCGAGAACTATGTAGACATGACCGAGACTCATCTCCGGTCAATAACCAATAGCGGAACCTGGATGCTCATATTGGCTCCTACATATTCTACAAAGATCTTTATCGGTCAAACCGCATAACAACATACATTGTTCCCTTTGTCATCGGTATGTTATTTGTCCGAGATTCGATCGTCGGTATCTCAATACCTAGTTCAATCTCGTTACCGGCAAGTCTCTTTACTCATTCCATAATGCATCATCCTGTAACTAACTCATTAGTCACATGGCTTGCAAGGCCTATAGTAATGTGCATTACCGAGAGGGCCCAGAGATACCTCTCTGACAATCGGAGTGACAAATCATAATCTTGATATATGCCAACTCAACAGACACCATCGGAAACACATGTACAGCATCTTTATAGTCACCCAGTTACGTTGTGACGTTTGATAGCACACTAGGTGTTCCTTCGGTATTCGGGAGTTGCATAATCTCATAGTCATAGGAACATGTATAAGTTATGAAGAAAGCAATAGCAATATACTAAACGATCATAGTGCTAAGCTAACGGATGGGTCAAGTCAATCACATCATTCTCTAATGATGTGATCCCGTTCATCAAATGACAACTCTTTGCCCATGGCTAGGAAACTTAACCATCTTTGATTAACGAGCTAGTCAAGTAGAAGCATACTAGTGACACTCTATTTGTCTATGTATTCACACATGTACTAAGTTTCCGGTTAATACAATTCTAGCATGAATAATAAACATTTATTATGGTATAAGGAAATATAAATAACAACTTTATTATTGCCTCTAGGCATATTTCCTTCAGTCTCCCACTTGCACTAGATTCAATAATCTAGATTACATTGTAATGATTCTAACACCCATGGAGTCTTGGTGTTGATCATGTTTTGCTCGTGAGAGAGGCTTAGTCAACGGGTCTGCAACATTTAGATCCATATGTATCTTGCAAATCTTTATGTCTCCCTCCTTGACTTGGTCGCAGATGGAATTGAAGCGTCTCTTGATGTGTTTGGTTCTCTTGTGAAATCTGGATTCCTTTGCCAAGGTAATTGCACCAGTATTGTCACAAAAAAATTTCGTTGGACCTGATGCACTAGGTATGAAACCTAGATCGGATATGAACTCCTTCATTTGCTGCTTCCGAAGCAGCTATGTACTCCGCTTCACACGTAGATCCCGCCACGACGCTTTGCTTGGAACTGCACCAACTGAGAGATCCACCATTCAATAAAAATACGTATCCGGTTTGTGACTTAGAGTCATCCGGATCAGTGTCAAAGCTTGCATCAACGTAACCGTTTACGACGAGCTCTTTGTCACCTCCATAAACGAGAAACATATCCTTAGTCCTTTTCAAGTACTTCAGGATGTTCTTGACCGTTGTCCAGTGATCCACTCCTGGATTACTTTGGTACCTCCCTGCTAAACTAATAGCAAGGCACACATCAGGTCTGGTACACAACATTGCATACATGATAGAACCTATGGCTGAAGCATAGGGAATGATTTTCATTTTCTCTCTATATTCTGCAGTGGTCGGGCATTGAGTCTGACTCAACTTCACACCTTGTAATACACGCAAGAACCCTTTCTTTGCTTGATCCATTTTGAACTTCTTAAAAACTTTATCATGCTATGTGCTTTGTGAAAGTCCAATTAGGCGTCTTGATCTATCTCTATAAATCTTGATGCCCAATATATAAGCAGCTTCACCGAGGTCTTTCATTGAAAAATTCTTATTCAAGTATCCTTTTATGCTATTCAGAAATTCAGTATCATTTCCGATCAACAATATGTCATCCACATATAATATTAGAAATGCTACAGAGCTCCCACTCACTTTCTTGTAAATACAGGCTTCTCCAAAAGTCTGTATAAAACCATATGCTTTGATCACACTATCAAAGCATATATTCCAACTCCGAGAGGCTTGCACCAGTCCATAAATGGATAGCTGGAGCTTCCATACTTTGTTAGCACCTTTTGGATCGACAAAACCTTCTGGTTGCATCATATACAACTCTTCTTTAAGATATCCATTAAGGAATGCAGTTTTGACATCCATTTGCCAAATTTCATAATCATAAAATGCGGTAATTGCTAACATGATTCAGACGGACTTAAGCATCGCTACGGGTGAGAAGGTCTCATCGTAGTCAACTCCTTGAACTTGTCGAAAACCTTTCGCAACAAGTCGAGCTTTGTAGATAGTAACATTACCGTCAGCGTCAGTCTTCTTCTTGAAGATCCATTTATTCTCTATGGCTTGCCGATCATCGGGCAAGTCAACCAAAGTCCACACTTTGTTCTCATACATGGATCCCATCTCAGATTTCATGGCCTCATGCCATTTTGCGAAATCTGGGCTCATCATTGCTTCCTCATAGTTTGTAGGTTCGTCATGGTCAAGTAACATGACCTCTAGAACAGGATTACCGTACCACTCTGGTGCGGATCTTACTCTGGTTGACCTACGAGGTTCGGTAGTAACTTGATCAGAAGTTTCATGATCATCATCATTAGCTTCCTCACTTACTGGTGTAGGAATCACTGGAACTGATTTCTGTGATGTACTACTTTCCAATTCGGGAGCAGGTACAATTACCTCATCAAGTTCTACTTTCCTCCCACTCACTTCTTTCGAAAGAAACTCCTTCTCTAGAAAGGATCCATTCTTAGCAACGAATATCTTACCTTCGGATCTGTGATAGAAGGTGTACCCAACAGTTTCTTTTGGGTATCCTATGAAGACACATTTCTCCTATTTGGGTTCGAGCTTATCAGGTTGAAGCTTTTTCACATAAGCATCGCAGCCCCAAACTTTGAGAAACGGTAACTTGGGTTTCTTGCACAACCACAGTTCATATGGTGTCGTCTCAATGGATTTAGATGGTGCCCTATTTAACGTGAATGCAGCTGTCTCTAAAGCATAACCCCAAAATGATAGCATTAAATCAGTGAGACACATCATAGATCGCACCATATCTAATAAAGTACGATTACGATGTTCGGACACACCATTACGCTGTGGTGTTCCGGGTGGCGTGAGTTGCGAAACTATTCCGCATTGTTTCAAATGAAGACCAAACTCGTAACTCAAATATTCTCCTTCACGATCAGATCGTAGAAACTTTATTTTCTTGTTACGATGATTTTCCACTTCACTCTGAAATTCTTTGAACTTTTCAAATGTTTCAGACTTATGTTTCATCAAGTAGATATACCCATATCTGCTCAAATCATCTGCGAAGGTTAGAAAATAACGATACCTGCCACGAGCATCAACACTCATCGGACCGCATACATCAGTATGTATTATTTCTAACAAGTCTGTTGCTCGCTCCATTGTTCCGGAGAACGAAGTCTTAGTCATCTTGCCCATGAGGCATGGTTCGCAAGCATCAAGTGATTCATAATCAAGTGATTCCAAAAGGCCATCAGCATGGAGTTTCTTCATGCGCTTTACACCAATATGACCTAAATGGCAGTGCCACAAATAAGTTGCACTATCATTATTAAACTTATATCTTTTGGCTTCAATACTATGAACATGTATATCACTACTATCAAGATTTAGTAAAAATAGACCACTCATCAAGGGTTCATGACCATAAAAGATATTATTCATATAAATAGAACAACCATTATTCTCTGATTAAAATGAATAACCGTCTCACATCAAACAAGATCCAGATATAATGTTCATGCTTAACGCTGGCACCAAATAACAATTATTCAGGTCTAAAACTAATCTCGAAGGTAGATGTAGAGGTAGCGTGCTAACAGCAATCACATCGACTTTGGAACCATTTCCCACGCGCATCGTCACCTCCTCCTTAGCTAATCTTTGCTTAATCCGTAGCCCCTATTTCGAGTTGCAAATATTAGCAACAGATCCAGTATCAAATAACTAGGCGCTACTGCGAGCATTAGTAAGGTACACATCAATAACATGTATATCAAATACACCTTTCACTTTGCCATCCTTCTTCTCCGCCAAATACTTGGGGCAGTTCCGCTTCCAGTGACCAGTCCCTTTGCAGTAGAAGCACTTAGTCTCAGGCTTAGGTCCAGACTTGGGCTTCTTCACTTGAGTAGCAACTTGCTTGACGTTCTTCTTGAAGTTCCACTTCTTCCTTTTATCCTTTTTCTTGAAACTGGTGGTCTTGTTGACCATCAACACTTGATGCTCCTTCTTGATTTCTACCTTCGTAGCTTTTAGCATTGCGAAGAGCTCGAGAATCGTCTTATCCATCCCTTGCATATTATAGTTCATCACGAAGCTCTTGTAGCTAGGTGGCAGTGATTGAAGAACTCTGTCAATGACACTATCAACTGGAAGATTAACTCCCAGCTGAGTCAAGTGATTGTGGTACCCAAACAATATGAGCATATGCTCACTGACAGAACTATTCTCCTCCATTTTGAAGCTATAGAACTTATTGGAGACTTCGTATCTCTCAATCCGGGCATTTGCTTGAAATATTAACTTCAACTCCTGGAACATCTCATATGCTCCATGACGTTCAAAACGTCGTTGAAGTCTCGGTTCTAAGCCATAAAGCATGGCGCACTGAACTATCGAGTAGTCATCAACTTTGCTCTGCCAGGCGTTCACAACGTCCGGCGTCGCTCCTGTAACGGGTCTTGCACCTAGCGGTGCTTCCAGGACATAATTCTTCTGTGCAGCAATGAGGATAATCCTCAAGTTACGGACCCAGTCCGTGTAATTGCTACCATCATCTTTCAACTTAGCTTTCTCTAGCAACGCATTAAAATTCAACAGAACAACAACACGGGCCATTTATCTACAACAACATAGACATGCAAAATACTATCATGTACTAAGTTCATGATAAATTAAAGTTCAATTAATCATATTACTTAAGAACTCCCACTTAGATAGACATCCCTCTAATCATCTAAGTGATCACGTGATCCATATCAACTAAACCATGTCCGATCATCACGTGAGATGGAGTAGTTTTCAATGGTGAACATCACTATGTTTTTTTTGAGGAATTGGTGACAGTGGGAGAGGCTCCCACTGACTTTGTATTACTCACAACAGAATAGTTACATTTGTGTTACAAAGGGGTTTTAGGCCCCCCCCCCCGGCCATGATTGATACAAAGCTAGCTGCCCAAACTAACAATGAAATCAGAGAGGAAAGGATGAACCTTCTCCGGACAGTTGTGGGTCACCAAACCCAGCAAATGTTTAAATCTAGCTAACCATGTCCCAAACGAATGCGGGATCCTCCTGAAATGTTGGTTGTTCCTTTCCATCCACAGGCTCCAAGCAGCAAGCAAGAAGATGTCCATGAAAAGCGGCCGACGCCAGTCTTCTCTACCACCATGCAAAATGGCAAGCCTGTTGGTCCCCCCTTGCCACATCAGACCAATCCTACTCCAGCACTATGTTGATCATATATACTATATGGTTCACGCTCGACCTTTCGGTCTCAGTGTTCCGAGGCTATATCTGCATATGCTAGGATCATCAAGTTTAACCTGAGTATTCTGTGTGTGCAAAACTGGCTTGCACCCGTTGTATGTGAACGTAGAGCTTATCACACCCGATCATCACGTGGTGTCTCGGCACGACAAACTGTAGCAACGGTGCATACTCAGGGAGAACACTTATACCTTGAAATTTAGTGAGAGATCATCTTATAATGCTACCGCCGTACTAAGCAAAATAAGATGCATAAAGGATAAACATCACATGCAATCAATATAAGTGATATGATATGGCCATCATCATCTTGTGCCTTTGATCTCCATCTCGAAAGCACCGTCATGATCACCATCGTCATCCGCTTGACACCTTGATCTCCATCGAAGCATCGTTGTCGTCTCACCAACTATTGCTTCTACGACTATCGCTACCGCTTAGTGATAAAGTAAAGCAATTACATGGCGATTGCATTTCATACAATAAAGCGACAACCATATGGCTCCTGCCAGTTGTCGATAACTATGTTACAAAACATGTTCATCTCATACAACAATTTATATAATCACGTCTTGACCATATCACATCACAACATGCCCTGCAAAAACAAGTTAGACGTCATCTACTTTGTTGTTGCAAGTTTTATGTGACTGCTACGGGCTTAGCAAGAACCGTTCTTACCTACGCATCAAAACCACAATGATTTTTGTCAAGTTTGTTGTTTTAACCTTCAACAAGGACCCGGCGTAGTCACACTCGATTCAACTAAAGTTGGAGAAACAGACACCCACTAGCCACCTGTGTGCGAAGCACGTCGGTAGAACCAGTCTCGCGTAAGCGTACGCGTAATGTCGGTCTGAGGCGCTTCATCCAACAATACCGTTGAATCAAAGTATGACTTGCTGCTAAGCAGTATGACTATTATCGCCAACAACTCTTTGTGTTCTACTCGTGCATATAACATCTATGCATAGACCTGTCTCGGATGCCACTGTTGGGTAACGCAGTAATTTCAAAAAAATTCCTACGCACAAGCAAGATCCATCTAGGTGATGCATAGCAACGAGAGGGGAGAGTGTTGTCCATGTACCCTCGTAGACCGAAAGCGAAAGCGTTATGACAACGCGGTTGATGTAGTCGTACATCTTCACGATCCGACCGATCCTAGCACCAAAGATACGGTACCTCCGCGATCTGCACACGTTCAGCTTGGTGACATCCCACGAACTCAAGATCCAGCTACGGTCGAGGGAGAGTTTCGTCAGCACGACGGCGTGATGATGGTGATGATGAAGTTACTGTCGCAGGGCTTCTCCTAAGCAATACAATGATATGACCGAGGTGGAAATCTGTGGAGGGGGCACCGCACACGGCTAAGCAATCAACTTGTGTGTCTATGGGGTGCCCCCTCCCTTGTATATAAAGGAGTGGAGGAGGGGAGGACCGGCCCTCTCATGGCGCGCCCAAGGGGGAAGTCCTACTCCCGATAGGAGTAGGATTCTCTCCCTTCCCTAGTTGGAGTAGGAGAAGAAGGAAGAGGGAGAGAGAGGGAAGGAAAGGGTGGGCCGGCCCCCCACCCAAGTCAGATTGGGCTTGGGGGGCACGCCCTCCACCTGTCCGCCTCCTCCTCTCTCCCACTAAGGCCCAATAAGGCCCATTGACTCCCCGGGGGGTTCCGGTAACCCCCCGGTACACCAGTAAATGCCCGAACTCACCCGGAACCAGTCTGATGTCCAAACATAGCCTTCCAATATATCGATCTTTATGTATCGATCATTTCGACACTCCTTGTCATGTCCGTGATCACATCCAGGACTCCGAACAACCTTCGGTACATCAAAACACATAAACTCATAATACCGATCGTCATCGAACGTTAAGCGTGCAGAC
Source organism: Triticum dicoccoides (assembly GCF_002162155.2). Lineage (NCBI taxonomy): Eukaryota > Viridiplantae > Streptophyta > Magnoliopsida > Poales > Poaceae > Triticum > Triticum dicoccoides. The sequence continues at coordinate 472,861,288 of NC_041393.1, read as the reverse complement.
CCTACGGGTTTGAGAACTATGTAGACATGACCGAGACTCATCTCCGATCAATAACCAATAGCGGAACCTGGATGCTCATATTGGTTCCTACATACTCTATGAAGATCTTTATCGGTCAAACCGCATAACAACATACGTTGTTCCCTTTGTCATCGGTATGTTACTTGTCCGAGATTCGATCGTCGGTATCTCAATACCTAGTTCAATCTCGTTACCAGCAAGTCTCTTTACTCATTCCGTAATGCATCATCCCGTAACTAACTCATTATTCACATTGCTTGCAAGGCTTATAGTGATGTGCATTACCGAGAGGGCCCAGAGATACCTCTCCGACAATCCAAGTGACAAATCCTAATCTTGATCTATGCCAACTCAATAGACACCATCAGAAACACCTGTGGAGCATCTTTATAGTCACCCAGTTACGTTGTGACGTTTGATAGCACACTAAGTGTTCCTTCGGTATTCGGGAGTTGCATAATCTCATAGTCATAGGAACATGTATAAGTTATGAAGAAAGCAATAGCAATAAACTAAATGATCATAGTGCTAAGCTAACGGATGGGTCAAGTCAATCACATCATTCTCTAATGATGTGATCTCGTTCATCAAATGACAACTCTTTGCCCATGGCTAGGAAACTTAACCATCTTTGATTAACGAGCTAGTCAAGTAGAGGCATACTAGTGACACTCTATTTGTCTATGTATTCACACATGTACTAAGTTTCCGGTTAATACAATTCTAGCATGAATAATAAACATTTACCATGATATAAGGAAATATAAATAACAACTTTATTATTGCCTCTAGGGCATATTTCCTTCACAGACACCGTCCTTGGTCTTGGCGAGAGCGAGACAACACTCTGTCCATTTCTCACACGACTCAGACCTGGTGAAGACGTGAAGGAACTTGAACTCGAGGTCATTGTTGTCATGGCAAAACATTTCGAACATTCGAACCATCTACACAGACAAAGAACAAGTGTCGGCGAAGTACGCGGCAAAGAGCTGGGCCGGCGAGCCATGGACATACCTGACGCTCGACGTTGGCGCCGCTCTCCGAGCGAGCAATGACCTCGTCCTGAATCCCATGACACTAGTTGCAGGCTTGCTGGATGGTCGCCCAATGGTTGGCCATGGCCTTCTCACCGCGATCCATGTGGATGTTGGCGAACTCGGGGTCGACCATCTTGCGCTTGTCGAAGGCCGTCTTGACCCTTCTCTAGTAGGTGTCGACATTCTGATTCGCGCCAGTAATTGGATCGATGCCGACAGTCTTCCATGCTTCAGCGAGGCACTCGTCTTCCTTTGGCATCCACTTGACGCGAGGCTCGCCGGGCCTTGCATTGGACGACTGCCTCTTCCTTCTCCCTTTGGCTGCTGGCTCCGCTGGTCCTCCGCTTGTCCTCCTCTTCCACCTCCCCCTCGACATCGTCGTCCCCCATCTCGCCAGCGGTGTCCAGTGTTTCATCTTGCGTGCGGAACCCGGGGCACAAAGCGGCGGCTGCTGAGCCGTTTGTGATGATCTCGTTCATCTCGGTGTCGGTGCTGCTGAACTGTGGCGCCAAGCTTGGGGCAAAGGGTAGGGGTCCACGGTGCAGAGTCGGCGCGGGCGAGCTTGAGTACGTCGGCGAGTAGCCCTAATGGGTGTTGAGGCCGGCGGTGAACGCGAAGGGCATGCGCAAGTCGGGGTTGATGAAGACGGAGGGGGAGGCACAGAGCAATGCAAGAACGTGATGTTGGGGTTGAAGCCGCCGAGCGCGTCACCGCCGGTGTAGTCAAGCGAGGACGAGTACCCCCACACTGGCGGTGAGAAGTTGGCCAGCAACGGGACGCTCTGCTGGCTACCCCACGCGCCTTGTGGGTACTGGCCTGCCTGTTGAGGCGAAGGAGCTGGCGCTCGTTCGCCATGGCCGCATGAGACACCTCCTCCTGCTACCCCGCTGCGTCCTTGGCCTTCTTGATGTTGAGCCCGTTTCACCGATCGTTGGTGACCGCCGCCCGGCGATCCACGTCGGCCTTCCACTGGGCGTTCATCAAGCCCCACTGGGCGTTCATCAAGCCCGGGAGCCTTGGCATTGGCGCCCTCGGCTTCCTCAGCTTTGGCTGGGCAGGATCGATGGTTATATGAGGGGCCACGTACTTCTTCCGCGACATGGCGCTCGGATCTGGGGAGAATGGCGGGAGTTGCGGGTAGATGGGTGTTGGTGGGGAGGAAAAGGGGGGAAGCGAAAAAACAGCGAGAAAATCGGCCGTGTCACCGACAGTGTAGGTCCACACGCCTTTTTGCTTCAGTCGGTGCCCCCAGGAACCCCCGGTGCGCTGGGTTCGGCTTGGGTTCGCCGGAAGTAATTTCGGCCCAAACCGGCGAAAAACAAGGATCTAGGGGCGCGACTAGGAGATTTTCGTTTGCCCGGCAAAAAAAGGCGCCTGGGGGCGGTTGGCGATGCTCTAACTCCTCAAAACGGCGGTGAGGGCTGTGCGCCGCCGGTGCGAGGTGGGTCCTGCAATGGGTGGATCTGCTGGTGGCGGTTGTCGCCTTGTGGCAGGGTGCAGGGGCGCAGGGCATCGCTGGGAGGGTCGTGTGCGTGCTGCGGGTTGTGCGGGGATCTTCATCGGGCAGCGGTTGCTGCCCATGGTCGGGGATCTGCTCTTCTATGGGTCTGTTGGCACCATGGTGGGAGCTCGGCGGTTGTAGGGGTCGTCAGTGCGGTTGCTGCAACTTTGGTGATGGCGGTTGGCATTCAACGGCGAGTTGTGAATAGAGGTGCGACCTTCCTTTGGGTATGTGCCGGCGGTGGCCGGCTGTACGCGCGACAGAGGTGGCTTTGACCTAGGGCTCGTGCTTGGGTGGACCAGATCTGGCCCCGAGGCGGGCCGGGGTTGTCGCTTCGGGCATGTAAGACCGGGCTCGATCCAGGTGATGCCCGCGAGCGGTGAGGATACTCTCCTCCCGGGCACAGTGGGCGATGGTGGTGGTCATGGTATTGCTATGTCGGCAGACGGATCGACGCCTAAGGTTATGGACTTGGTGACGTATGAGCTCACCTGGGCCAAAACTAGAGGGCTATGCTCGGCGGCGCCCCTTGGTTGTCACTGGGTCGTGTCCCTCCGGTCCACTGGGACCGGCTAGGGATATAGGTGTGGGTGACTCCTCCCGTGGGTGCGTTAACCCATACTCAGTGGCTGATGTCAGGCTAGGAGTGGATGGAGGTGTCTCTACTCTTCCTACTCTGGTTGGTGTGTTGTGAAGTGGGCAGTTGATGGTGTCTCGAGACATGGATGCTGAAGCAGCCACTACTAGGGAAAATCTTACAGGCAGACGCTTACTAGTAGCGTAGGTTTACACCCCTCGCTACTGCTACTTACTAGTAGCGCGGGTTTATAACCCCCTCTACTACTAAGTTGATAGTAGTAGCGCGGGTTTATAACCCTCGCTACTACTAAGTGATTTCCACCGTGCCTCTCGAGACCAGCAATAGTAGTAGCGCGGGTTATAAAACCACGCTGCTACTAAGTTGATAGTAGTAGCGCGGGTTATATACCCCACGCTACTACTAAGTGGTCTCCACCGTGCACCCAGGACATGCCATAGTAGTAGTGTTGGGTTAGCGTGGGGTATAAACCCAATGCTACTGCTAAGTGATCTACTTGCCGCCGCCACCTCCGCCTCTCACCCCTTGTCTGCCTTTGTCTCTGTGTTTATCCGGGAGATTGGATAATATGCCCCTCTTTACTTGGGCAGTTGATAATTTGTCCCTCTTTATTTTCGGTTGGATGATTTGCCCTGCTTTTCCTTTTCCAGTAGATAATATGCCCTTTTTAATTACTGTAATCATTTATCAGTTTTTATCCCAATTATCACCATGTGAAATGACCCGACTGCCCTTGTGGCAAATTGCAATTATGTCCTAGTCTCCTTCCCCGTGTTGGACTGTTGGTCTTTGCTTCCACTGAACAGTCCATCTCCCCAGTTCATCCCCTTTCTCCCGTTCCTCTCTCTCCCCACTGTACATGTACTGAAGTGAGATCCTGGAGGAGGCCGACCAGGACAGCTTGGACCCCATCTTGGCGGCGGATACCGCTGCAGCTCGGCGGCGGGGGGCTGCCGTTAAACTCGGAGACGCGGGCTGGCTCCTGCAGGTCGGAGGCGCTGCAGCTCCTCTGCATCTCGGCGGCCCGGTAGCTCCGCTGCAGCTTGGAGCTGCGGAATAGGCGGATGGCGCCGTCGTTGCTCGTTTCGGCGAGGAAAATCCTCGTCGTTGCAGCTGCCACTACCTGCCGTAGGTGGCGTCTGGTCCGCCTGCGCAGGTACTCCATGAAGCTGGTGACTTTCCTCGGCAAGGGAGGCTCCAGCAAGACCACATCGGCAGCCGTTGTCGCTCAGGTAAAAAATCAATCGGTGCTTGATGCATCTGTACAAATTTTTGTGTGAGCTTGTTGCTACTACGCTACTAATAGCAAGCCTGAACGACATTGTTGGTAGTAATTAGCAGCTGGGCATGCTCCAATTGTCGGGCTGGGTACGCTGAAGTGCATTTTCTAATTAAACCACAAGTCAGGCATCTATATATGATGGTATGCATCCTTACATATGCACTTCGGTAGAACTTGGCAGGATATACCAACTTCATAGATAAAAAAATTAAACTGACAACAAGTATCCACTTAGTACATGGAATTCGATGTCATGAAAAGGACTGCTCGGTTCAAATGGCATAACAGTTTAATCTGAGTTTACATCAAGCAAATTAACAATAATTCTGAGTTCGTATCTCAGAAATTACATCTTCTTCCCCGCAAAAGGGCATATTATGGATACAGGAGTTGCCTCGTCCGGCACTCTGTGGAATCACCTCGCCGGCTGCTGGTGTGAACCTCGCTGTCCAGGGGTCGCCATAGTTGATGGCTTGGTGGCCGGCTGTCCAGGGGCCGCCGGAGTTGACGGCTTGGTGGCCGGCGGTGCATCCGCCTGTCCGCTGGGCACGGACATGATGATGCAACGTAATAGAATCAATCTACGATTTCTTGATCAGTTGGTTCTGTTGTGTATACCAACGTAAAGAGGGAAGGAGACTAGGACATAATTGCAATTTGCCACAAGGGCAGTCGGGTTATTTCTCATGGTGATAATCGGGATAAAAACTGAGAAATGATTACAGTAATTAAAAAGGGCATATTATCTACTAGAAAAGGAAAAGCAGGGTAAATCATCCAACCGAAAGTAAAGAGGGGCAAATTATCAACTGCCCAAGTAAAGAGGGGCATATTATCCAATCTCCCGTGTTTATCCTCCACTCCCCGCGATTCCCCCAACCAACCCCATCGCCGCCGCCGACGACCTTCTCTCCCCCAACCCCACCGCCGGCGCCCCCCACCTCACCAGCAGCCATTGCCATGGACAGAGCTGCTGCCTCTCTCGGCGCCCGAAGCCCTAGCTCAGGCCGCCGCGACCCACCCGTTGCGTCCCACGTTCACGCGCGAGATTCCGACCCATGGCGATGCTCGATCCAGGTAGGCCCGAGGAAGGAGAGCAGTTGGCTCCCTTCCTCCTCTCAGGTGAGCCTGAGCGAGCACCCCTCCCCCCGTGACCACAAATCCACCCCCAGTTCCTCCATCCTCCCTCCAGTCTTCGACGCTGTCGCCGCCCAGCCATGGAGTACCACCGCAACACCTGGTATGGCGCACCACGGCCACCCATCGCCGGTGACCTCCCACAGCTCTGACCCTGGCTGCCTCCTAGCACACTGCCGCTTCACCAGCCTCCCCCTCCCCACCTCCTCCGCACCGCCGCTGGACTAGCGTGTCGCGTTGCCCTCAGATCTAGCTTCCAGGAGCTGCCACGGTTGTTCAGCAGGTAGCAGTGCGTGCATCATTGGTCGTGTGTGCAGTCCGCATCCCTTTCGCATGCCTGCACTACGGTTCCCTGGTGTAGTTCAATGTTTGGCTCTGCCTCCCCCTGTTTGCAGCTCCTTTCAATTATTTTGCAGCTCACTGGATATATTTTTGCAGTTCATTGTGAGAATCCATGGCGCTGGTCGCGCCGCACCTTTTCCTGCTTCTTCTCGTCTGAGGCGAGCACCAGCGGTACGTATCAGCCCTCTTCTCTATGGTGCTGGCTAGGTAAGAACTAGGGATCTATGGCAGCAGCTCATAGATTAGAATTAGATCTGATAATTGGAGATGGATTCCTGAACCAATTTGCAAATTCGTTGGTGATTTCAGCGCTTATACTTATTTGGTTTTGGTGCCTGGTCGGACCTTCTCTATGTTAGTTCCTTTGCTTAGCCAAATCAGTTAGGGATATAGCACATCCATGATGTTACGAGGTGTTGATTGCCTTCTAGCAAAAATCTGGAGCGTTGGGTATCTCTGGCTGCAAACTGAATCTCGTTCAGTTAAAAACTGCACTGTCAAATCTGGACAGCCAGCTTCTAGGTGAAAACGAGTTAGTTATTCTCAGAATTTCGAGTTGCCTCTATATGAAATCTGTAAAGCAAGTTCCAAGCTTTCTATAGAGTATTTATTTGCGTCGTTTGGATGTATGGTTTGAGAGCAGCCATCGTTTTAGTTTGCTGTCCCGAAAGTTAGTATCCTGAGCGCATTGTTTTCATATGCCGGTTTACGGCCTTGTAGAGGTTGTTTTAAAAAAAGTTTCAATACGAATTTTGTAGAGGGTTTGTAGTAGGTTGCAAGGCCGATTTCAGTTTCAGTTTGCTCCACCGCTGTGAAAGGTGGAGGAGCCTAGATTGCAAGGCTGATTTCAGTTTCAGTTTCGATCGAGCCTAGATTGCAAGGCCGATTTTAATCTAGCACTCTCCATGCAGCTCCCCAATAATTGTAGTCAATTGGTTGGACAATCTTCTTGTTTTCATCATTTTTTTCTAGTTATATACGTAGTTGGTTGGGATTATAATGCTATCTTTGCTTACTGTTAACTGTCCAAATTGATGTAGAAAGATAAACAGTTGTTGATCGCTTCCACGATTGTCTGATAGAAACGTCAATTAGTAAGTGAAAATAGACGTTTGCGCCTACTTGTATTTTATAGCAGTTTCTGGGACTGTGACATGTTGGTCATCCTTCTGTGATTGGTTATATATGGATTATATATGTTAGGCCTGTGGAAAAGGACTGAAGAATCCATAGCAAGAACTGAGAGGCTATATAATTTTGCAGGGGCGTACATGTTGGGGATTTCTTATTTGCGCGTCCATTCCTTAGTCGCCTTACGAGTTTATCGTTTGTTCCACTTAAAATGTCCACAACTTCTCTGAACTTTCCAAGACCACCTCCTTGTTGATGTGTGTGCGCCATATGATTGCAGAAAGCACCTGGGATAGACTAAGCAGAGTGGTGCCTTAATAGCTTCTTGCATTTTGTTGCACTTGCATCTCAGCAATTACACTAAAATCTCGTTTCTCTGATCGTGCTACTGACATGTCTGTATATTTCTTGGCAGATTAACATATTCAAGTCAAGATGGTTAGGTTTGGGAAAAAGTTGACGGCCGGCCAAGTTCCAAAGTGGAGAGGGTACGATTCAGGTTTTTTTTTCACCTTGTACTGACCTGTATCATTGAATTCTCCAAATATTCTGTCAATTGCTTCTGTTGAAACTTATCTAGATTTCTTACCATGTTTACTGAACAAGAAGATAAAGAAACATTGCAATAATTGAACATTGCAATTGAGTGCCCATCTAATTGGTGTAAAAAAATTGCACACTTGGCCTTGGCTACCAATTTTTTAACATTGCATTGCTGATTCAATGTTTACAGTTACTATATAAACTACAAGCTGATGAAGAAGAAAGTAAAACAATATGGGCAGCAGCTCCAACAGGGAGAGAAAGACCGTTGCCGTGTTCTCAAGCATTTCTCAAAGATGCTTGATGATCAGGTAATTCTAAGAGATGGATCTCTGCCAATTCATTACTTCATTCTCCCTGATCTGAGTTTAACCTGCAGACTTTAGCTTTTGTGTGGTGTGGACAGTGCAGTGACAGGGGTTGTAGCCTTGTGGGGTTTAATACATGTTTCTTACTGCAGCTTTAAGCTTCACTGTCATCTAACTCTTTCTAGTTAATTTTTGTTATCTGTCTTTGAACCTATAAAAATGGGTGATCTGTACACTTGTCATCTCCTACATGTGTTTTCTGAACATGTCTAAAGCTTTTATAAGAAATGCAGTTCTGAGCTCAGGCAATCGTAGGATGACTAGACACATACTACATATGATTTGAGATGTATATGTATGCTAATTGATGTTTCTAGAGGTGCTCATATACTTCCTCAGCAACATGGAAACTTTCACATTTGGTCTAGTTGTCTCTATGGGTCAGCGACTTAGCATACATGTTGTAATAAACTTTCACATTTGCTTCTCTGACAAGTAAGGTCTGTTTTCATTCATAGGTAGAAGATAGCAACAGAGTGGGAAGGTTTGTGTAGAGATCTTACCTCGAGGTTATCACAGATGCGCATAATATGACACTGAATTGGCCAAAAATAGGGGGCTACAAGATGAACTTTTAAAGGTTGGTTCCATTTTCTGTATATGCCTTGTACACTCTTATATTCTCCCATGATTGAAGTCTGCAATGCTTATGGGACAATCTTTGTTTGTAGGTTAAGACCTCACTGTCTGCTTCAACGAAGAGATTTGAAGAGTTGCAAAAGGTAATTTTGGGGCAAATTTCCATTGCTGCAGGATAATGAGATGTTGAAGCGGCAGACTGAATCCATGACACCGAAGTGCAATTGCGGCAGATTATCTCTATTTTTCCTTTTCATTTTTCTTATTATTGGAGTGATAACAGGTAGAATGAGGAACTGTGTGATAGTAGATACAACAACTGTAGTAGAAAGAAACTTATGTTTGCAATTGTTAATGACATACATACTTGCATGTTCTTTGAAGTGGTCAATCGTGAGTACCAATGCATAATGATGGGGTTTTGGCTCATTTATTGGCTTTGGTGTCCAGTTAACCATGAAATAGGAGTCCATGTCAATTATGTATGCTCTTACTGGATGTGTTCTAATGCTGGTTTATTATAAATCTTGTATTTGTAATGATGTGTACTGATTTATTTATTTTAATTCCTAATAAGTTAGTAGTAGCGTGGGGAGGAAACTGAGCGCTACTAGTATATAGGATACTAGTAGCATTGGTTGTTTGCCCACACTACTACTATTTCATTAGTAGTAGCGCGTGTACGTAATAGCAGTAGCGCGGGTGGCATACGCTACTACTAACAAAGTCAGTAGTAGCGCGGGTTTAACTCACGCTACTACTAACTATTAGCTGTAGCGCGATACTAGTAGCACGGGTACCCGCGCTGCTAGTAGTCATTTTACCTGCGCTGCTAGTAGCCTTTTTCCTAGTAGTGAGCGGCCCTGGATGACGGTTCACATTGTTGGATCTTCTACGAGCACCATGGCACCATGGCAGTGGTCGTGTGAGCAGTGAGAGTGTAGCGACGTGTGGCTCAGGCTTGCTGTTCAGATTCAGATCTGGAGACTAGTGGGCATCAAGGTTGTCCTGGGTGCCTCATGGTGGCACGTGTGAGCTGTTGAGTGAAAGCTTCATGATTTGGCCCCGACGGCTCTGACGACCACGGGTGCTGCTCTCCTCTTGACGACGTTCGTGCAAGGTTCCGCGTGAAGATCTTTGTCTGTCTTAGATACGGCAGCAGTGACATTTAGCGTCGTTCCCCCTCCCAAGGGCGTTATGTGGAGCTTAAACTTTTAGCACATGTTGTGGCGTTGTATTCAGGCCTACCTATATTATTTCTCGCCAATGTACTCGCACGCGTTTATGGCATCCGGTTATCACAGGGTGTGCTTTGTAAGACGGCCTCCTCACTATCTTATATCGTTTAGCCATGTACTTTGGTTTGTGATTTTTCTATAAAGCGAGGCGAGAGCCTGTTTCGAATTAATTCATAAAAAAAATGAGGACTTAAGCTTCAAAAGATTCATTTTCTGCTCGAATTTAAGTAGCTCACACACATTCTCCTTAAATCTTCTCTCTGCCCTTCTCACTGAAGAAAGGCTCAACAGGCGGTGAGCCATCAGATAGACCCTCCTGCCCGTGTAAATTCACACCAAAGCCCATCGCAAATGCTAAACTCCTCCCCACCATCCCATTTCTCCATAAATTGTTGATGTTGCCGCTCGAATTGCCATGGACCACCGCGATGTCTACTACACAACTTGTTTTAGTAGACTCGTGTTGGGCCTCCAAGCGCAGAGTTTTGTAGGACAGTAGCAATTTTCCCTCAAGTGTATGACTTAAGGTTTATCAATCCGTGGGAGGCGTAAGATGAAGATGGTCTCTCTCAGACAACCCTGCAATCAAATACAAGAAATCTCTTGTGTCCCCAATCCAAATACAATGGTAAATTGTATAGGTGCACTGGTTTGGTGAAGAGATGGTGATACAAGTGTAGTATGGATACCAGATATAGGTTTTTGTAATCTGGAAATATGAAAAACAGCAAGGTAGTAAGTGATAAAACAGAGCACAAACGGTATTTCAATGCTTGAAAACAAGGCCTAGGGTTCATAATTTCACTAGTGCAATCTCTCAAAAGTGCTAACATAATTGAATGATATAACAATCCCTCAACATTTAACAAAATGTCACTCCAAAGTTCTTATCTAGCGGAGAACATAAGATGAAATTGTTTGTAGGGTACGAAACCACCTCAAAGTTATCCTTTCCTATCAATCTATTGAGCTATTAATTCCTATAAGTGTCACGAACATCCCTAGAGTTCGTACTAAAATAACACCATATGATACGCATCAACCAACTCTAGTGTCACCTAGATACTCCAATGTCACCACAAGTATCCGTCAGTCAATTATACGATATGCATAAAAAAATCCGATTCATAATATTCAATCCAACACAAAGAACTTGAAAGAGTGCCCCAAGATTTCTACTAGAGAAAGTAGGACGAAAACGTGCATCAACCCCTATGCATAGATTTCCCCAATGTCACCTCGGGAATCCGTGAGTTGAGTGTCAAAACATACATCAAGTGAATCAATATAATACTCCATTGTCACCACGAGTATTCATATGCAAGAGATACATCAAGTGTTCTCAAATCCGACAAGTATTCGATCCGATAATAGTGAAACCTCAAAGGCAAAAGCTCAATTCATCACAACAAGATAGAGAGGGGAAAACACCATATGATCCAACTATATTAACAAAGCTCACGGTACATCAAGATCATGTCAAATCAATAACACGAGAGAGAGAGAGAGAGAGAGAGAGAGAGAGAGAGAGAGAGAGAGAGAGAGATCAACACATAGCTATTTGTACAGATCCCTAGCCTCGAGGGTGAATTGCTCCCTCCTCATCATAGTGGCCGCCGAGATGATGAAGATGGCCTCCGATGATGATTTCCTCCTCCGGCAGGGTGCCGAAACATGGCTCCAAA
>NC_041393.1:472824252-472849813 GCF_002162155.2 Triticum dicoccoides | reverse complement strand
GTATTCGATCCGATAATAGTGAAACCTCAAAGGCAAAAGCTCAATTCATCACAACAAGATAGAGAGGGGAAAACACCATATGATCCAACTATATTAACAAAGCTCACGGTACATCAAGATCATGTCAAATCAATAACACGAGAGAGAGAGAGAGAGAGAGAGAGAGAGAGAGAGAGAGAGAGAGAGAGAGAGATCAACACATAGCTATTTGTACAGATCCCTAGCCTCGAGGGTGAATTGCTCCCTCCTCATCATAGTGGCCGCCGAGATGATGAAGATGGCCTCCGATGATGATTTCCTCCTCCGGCAGGGTGCCGAAACATGGCTCCAAATGGTATTTCGAAGGTACAGAGGCGTGCGGCGGCGGAGTCCAAGTACTAGGGTTATTTCTGGTGGTTTTCTCTATTTATAGGATTTTTTTGGTGTCGGTCTCACTCTAAGATGGGCCACAGGGTGCCCACTACCCAGCAGCCCACGACCAAGGCCCCTGACACGCACTGGTGGGTACTGGACATCTCCTTCACCTTTTGGTCCTCCCACGAAACTTCTAGTGCCTCTTTTGTTCCAAAAAATAATCGTCAAAAAGTTTCGCTGCATTTGGAGAACTTTTATTTCTGCACAAAAAACAACACCACGGTAGTGTAACATCCCAAATTTTCAATTTGGAATGTTATACAATAGATCATTATTGCACATCATATTTATTGCATTTTGGCTCGATCCTAGAAATTCTACGCAACTCAAGGACCCATGGAGAGAGTTGGGGATTTCGTTATTTTCATATTTGAGTTTTCTCAGATTTTGAAAATAGGATCATTTGATTTTATTTATTTTATCTTCAATTATCTCTATAAAGAAAATCTGAGAGAGGAAATAAAATGACTTTCCCAAAATAAAGAAATCTTGAGGATTTAATAATAAAATCAAATAAGATTTTGATTTGGAGTTTATTGCTATTTTATTTGAATTTAGGAAAAATGCGCGTTTTTCAAAATTGCATTTAGGCCCCAAATAAATGTTCATCTAAACCGGCTTGATTTTAGAAGTCGGGGGAAATTTATTTCGGGATTTTTAGAGTCCGTTTAGTATTTCTTTTAATTATTTTTCAGCGTATAATGTTAAAAAAAGGAACCGCCTTACCGGGTCGTGTCCGACATGGACACTGTGCCTGGGCGGCATTTAAAGGCCAACGGCTGCCCCGGGCCGAAACCCTAGCCGCCGCCCCGCCCGCCTCGGGACCCGCGCCGCCGACCCGCCGCCTCGCCGGAGCCGCCGCCACCGCTGCCGCCCTCGCCGGACTTGCCGGAGGTAGCCGCCGCCGCCGCCGGTTTTCTTCGGAAAATCGTACGGTTTTTCTTTTAGATCCGCGGTTTATTTTTTTGTTCGTTTTTTTTCAATTTAGTTATTTAGCGAACGCCCGTTCGTTTGTTCGTTTTAATGAACGATTTTCTTTTTTTTCGCAGACAGCGAACGTTCGTTCGTTAGCCTGTTCGTCCGTTTTTCTTTTTCTCGGATTTTCCGCGATTATTTTTGATCGTGATTTCTGATCCGATTTTTGTTTTAGTATAACTTTTCGCTCGTTTATCGGAATCAGGCAATTCAAGCGCCTAGAGTTTCATCTCGAAACCCTCTTTCCATCTAACCAACTCAAATAAGTTTTTGCTACTGTAAAATTTAACTTAGGTCCAGATTAGTAAATGAAGCTTGCTTCTTTCGCCGTTTGACTTTCGTTGCTTCGTTTGATTTGATTCTTTTTGCAAACCAGAGTTCTTAAGTTAAACTTTCTGGTTAGATCTCTTATTTGAGTTTTACCTATGCATTAGATGAGTGCTTATTGTATGCTTGTTTGTTTGCGATAGAGTATCCGGAGTGCGCCGCTTGCTACTTCGAATCTCTAGGTTTCACGGATCATCAGCAAGGCAAGTAACACTTTGATCATACCTCTTTACTACCCAGTTTTATTGCATTAGATCAATCCTCAAACAATTGCATGATTAGGATCTGATCTAATATGTGGGTTTTGGGAAGTAGATGAGGTAGAACCTATTACCTGTTTATTATCAAACCTTTGGGAGTTATTTCTACGTTTGCTTATATTGCCATGCTATGCTAGTAGACGTGGATTGGGTGAGTGTTTCCATGACAAATGTGAGATTGTTTAATTAATGGTTTACTTAAGGTGGCAACTTAAATTCACATCTGGGTGGATTGAGGCACCTGGGGAACCCAGTGTTGCCTGTATTTTTGGAAATCCTGGGGTACCATGTGATTCTCCTATGGACCGCCACCCAGGCTCAAAGGGATCATGAGATTATTCATGCTAGAAACTTCCGTGTGCAGCCGCAAGCTACTATGGGCTCTAGCATAGTTGATTAAGTTGCGTGAGCTCTTGAAGAGATAGACTAGCAGATGTAGGGGATGTAGGTTGGTTCAGTCTACCCGGAGTAGAGAGTTAATGCTTCTGATAGACAGTGTCTCGGTCATCCGTTTCTCAAACACCATGTAGTGCGAGAAATCAAGCGGAGGAGATCGAGTCTTGCGGGGAAAAGTGCACAAACCTCTGCAGAGTGTATAAACTAATCATGGTTAGCCGTGTCCCCGGCTATGGACGTTTTGAGTATCTAGTGAAGGAAATATGCCCTAGAGGCAATAATAAAGTTATTATTTATTTCCTTATTTCATGATAAATGTTTATTATTCATGCTAGAATTGTATTAACCGGAAACATAATACATGTGTGAATACATAGACAAACATAGTGTCACTAGTATGCCTCTACTTGACTAGCTCGTGAATCAAAGATGGTTAAGTTTCCTAGCCATGGACAAAAGAGTTGTCATTTGATTAACGAGATCACATCATTAGGAGAATGATGTGATTGACATGACCCATTCCGTTAGCCTAGCACTTGATTGTTTAGTATATTGCTATTGCTTTCTTCATGACTTATACATGTTCCTGTAACTATGAGATTATGCAACTCCCGTTTACCGGAGGAACACTTTGGGTGCTACCAAACGTCACAACGTAACTGGGTGATTATAAAGGAGTACTACAGGTGTCTCCGAAGGTACATGTTGGGTTGGCGTATTTCGAGATTAGGTTTTGTCACTCCGATTGTCGGAGAGGTATCTCTGGGCCCTCTCGGTAATGCACATCACTATAAGCCTTGCAAGCAATGTAGCTAATGAGTTAGTTACAGAATGATGCATTACGTAACGAGTAAAGAGACTTGCCGGTAACGAGATTGGACTAGGTATTGGATACTGACGATCGAATCTCGGGCAAGTAACATACCGATGACAAAGGGAAGAACGTATCTTGTTATGCGGTTTGACCGATAAAGATCTTCGTAGAATATGTAGGAGCCAATATGAGCATCCAGGTTCCGCTATTGGTTAGTGACCGAGAATAGTTCTAGGTCATGTCTACATAGTTCTCGAACCCGTAGGGTCCGCACGCTTAACGTTACGATGACAGTTATATTATGAGTTTATGAGTTTTGATGTACCGAAAGAGTTCGGAGTCCCGGATGAGAACGGGGACATGACGAGGAGTCTCGAAATGGTTGAGACGTGAAGATCGATATATTGGACGACTATATTCGGAGTTCGGAAAGGTTCCGAGTGATTCGGGTATTTTTCGGAGTACTGGAGAGTTACGGGAATTCCCCGGGGAGTATATGGGCCTTATTGGGCTTTAGGGGAAAGAGAGAGGAGAGGTTGGGCGCCCCCCCAAGGCCTAGTCCGAATTGGACTAGGGGGAGGGGTTGTGCCCCCTCCTTCCTTCTCTTCTCTTCCCCCTTTCCTTGACTCCTACTCCTACTACTTGGAAGGGGGGGAATCCTACTCCCGGTGGGAGTAGGACTCCTCCTTGGTGCGCCTCCTCCTAGGCCGGCCACCCCCTCCCTTGATCCTTTATATACGGGGGCAGGGGGGCACCCTACGACACACAAGTTGATCTACGTGATCATTCCTTAGCCGTGTGTGGTGCCCCCCTCCACCATATTCCACCTCGGTCATATCATCGCGGAGTTTAGGCGAAGCCCTGCGCCGGTAGAACATCATCATCGTCACCACACCGTCGTGCTGACGGAACTCATCCCCGACACTTTGCTGGATCGGAGTCCGGGGATCGTCATCGAGCTGAACGTGTGCTGAACTCGGAGGTGCCGTATGTTCGGTACTTGGATCGGTCGGATCGTGAAGACGTACGACTACATCAACCGCGTTGTCATAATGCTTCCGCTTACGGTCTACGAGGGTATGTGGACAATACTCTCCCCTCTCGTTGCTATGCATCACCATGATCTTGCGTGTGCATAGGAATTTTTTTGAAATTACTACGTTCCCCAACATCTAGTAATTGGATTATCATGTGAATCTCATCATGTTACTTAATTAATCTTGTTGGGTTTAATGATGATGCTTAACTGGGATTGAGCTGGAGTACCCTTCTGTCACGCCCAATGTCGTGGATTTGTCACGGCAGATGTCCTAGTGAAAGGACTTAGTCGCGAGGCCAACACATCTATGTGGTAGCTTGAGAGGGGTTGAGTGGGACGAGAGACGCAGGGCGGATCAACACACAAGACAAGGGTTTAGACAGCTTCGGGCCCCGGGAAACATCATTCGGTAATAGCCCTACATGCTGTTTGAGGCTAGGTCTCATTATGCTCATGAGGGAGTCGCCGTAAACCGGCTCTCCTCTTTGTGTCTAGCCTTAGATATTGTTTCTTGTTGCTTGTAGCTTGTCGCTTCTAACTTGTCCCTCTTTGGAGAGCCCTGCCCCTCCTTATATATGCTGAAGGGGCGGTTTACATGTGGAGTCCTATTAGGATTAGGACTAGTCTATCTCTAATACAAACCGGATACAAGTCCTAGTCTTAACTCCTTATAAGGCAAATATTCCTTTCCTCTTAAACCGGCCCACCATAGTTGAACCGGCCTTCATGAACCGCCCGTTGGGCCACCGGGTCTTGTTACTCCTCTGGCCCGCCTGCCGGATTACCAATGAGTTGTAAACCGTCTGGTCTGTGCAGGTCGCCGGTGAATCACCAAGTCTGGCCGGTTTATCCTTCCTGCTGGTTTACGCCGCGGGGCATATCCCCGACACCCAAAGATGCGACCCTATCCTAAAGGAACTCGAAGGTCCCACCAAGGATAGAAGCGCATCTTGAAGACGCTTTTGCAAGGTGGATATCATTACATCAACATTACATAATAGATGGGGATACATACAAAAGGCATACAATGCCACACGAATACAACATCATCTTACAAGAGATCAACATCCGACTACGGATGAAACACAAACAGAAGCTCAAAAAGCATCCACCCTGCTAGCCCAGGCTGCCGACCTGGAACCTATCCCCTGATCGAAGAAGCAGCAGAAGAAGAACTCCAAAACAAGTAAACATCGCTCTCGCGTCATGATCATTGCATAACCTGTACCTGCAACTGTTGTAGTAGTAATCTGTGAGCCACGAGGACTCAGCAATCCCATTACCATGGGTATCAAGACTAGCAAAGCTTAAAGGGAAAGAAGGGGTAAAGTGGTGAGGTTGCAGCAGCGGCTAAGCATAATATGGTGGCTAACATACGCAAATGAGAGCGAGAAGAGAAACAAAGGAACGGTCGTGAAGCTAGCAATGATCAAGAGGTGATCCTGAACTCCTACTTACGTCAAACATAACCCAAAACCGTGTTCACTTCCCGGACTCCGCCGAGAAGAGACCATCACGGCTACACACGCGGTTGATGCGTTTTAATTCGGATCTGGTGTCAAGTTATCTACAACCAGACATTAACAATTCCCATCTGCCACATAACCGCGGGCACGGCTCTCGAAAGTTTATACCCTGCAGGGGTGTCCCAACTTAGACCATGATAAGCTCTCGCGATCAACGAAGGATATTCCTTTTCCCAGGAAGACCCGATCAGTCTCGGAATCCCGGTTTACAAGACATTTCGACAATGGTAAAACAAGACCAGCAAGACCGCCCGATGCGCCGACATCCCGATAGGAGCTACACATATTTCGTTCTCAGGGCAACACCGGATGAGCACTCCGTACAACTAAAACCAGACCTCAAGTTTCCCTGAGGGGGCGCTGCAAAGGACTCTAGTTCGGACCAACACTTAGACAAGCATTGACCCGGGGGGGCTAAATAAAGATGACCCTTGAGAGAGCGACTCCCAAGGGAAAAGTAGGTGGTGGTGAGGCAAATGGTAAAACCAAGGTTGGGCCTTGCTGGAGGAGTTTTATTCAAAGCGAGCTGTCGAGGGGGTCCCATAAATCACCCGACCGCGTTAGGAACGCAAAATCCGGGAACATAACACCGGTATGACGGAAACTAGGGCGGCAAGAGTGGAACAAAACACCAGGCATAAGGCCGAGCCTTCCATCCTTTACCCAGTATATAGATGCATTAATTAAATAAGAGATATTGTGATATCCCAACATAACCCTGTCCACCATGGAGCAATCTTCAACTTCACCTGCAACTAACAACACTATAAGAGGGGCTGAGCAAAGCGGTAACATAGCCAAATAACGATTTGCTAGGAAGGGTGTCAAAGGTTAGAGGTTCATGGCAATTTGGGAGGCTTGAAGAGCAAATGATAGGCAACGCAGCATAGCGATAGAACGAAGCAACTAGCATAGAAATGATAGTAGTGAGATCCAGGGTAGCGGTCATCTTGCCTGAAATCCCGCAAGGAAGAAGAACGAGTCCATGAAGAAGACAAACGGACGTAGTCGAACGGATCCTCACAATCGCAACGTAACCGGAACTATCAAGAAGAAGCAACACCGGAAAGAAGCAAACAACATGGTAAACAACCAAGAATAATCATGGCATGATGCACAATCAAGTATGATGCATGTTCGGTTTAATGAGGCATGGCATGGCAAAGTGTAACAAACAACACTACAAATTAAGTGGAGCTCAATATGCAACGAGTTGCATATTGACGAAACACCACATCAATTATTTAGTTCTCTCTCGTTTAGGAACACAAAAATATTACATGTTGTTAAACATGGCAAGAGGTGTAACATAATAATACTACGTATTTAGGCAAGTTTAAATGAGGCCAGAATCACAAACAACCATTCCGGAAAAATCCCCATATGCATATTATGAATTTGGTACTGTTCTGCCCTAAACCATATTATAATGTTGTTAAACAGGAAAATAAAGTTCACCATGTTAAACTAGGCATTTTTCCACCCCATTTACATATAAAGTTTATTAAAATTGGGGCTACGGTTATTTAGTTATGAAATAAACCATTTTAGCATCTTATTTATGCAAATTAATGCAAACAGCAAGTTAAACATATTAAACAGGGATGAAAGATGCATATTATGAAAGTAGATGAAATTCTAAGCATTTTACATATGAAGTTTGTTGCAAACCGATGCATGGTTATTTATATATGAGCAATGCAAGATAATGTCATTTCTGTAATTATGCAATGCAATATAACGTTAAATCACAGAGAACAGAAGGAAAAAAACATACACAGGCCGGATTCAACGCACTGTGCAAGCCCGGTAGCAGATCTGGCCCAAATGGATGTGTGCAAAAATAAATGAAGAATGGGCAAAAAACTTGGGTGGCTAGGAATCGAACCCAGGACCTCTAGTGTGAATGCTAGCTGTGCTAGCCAACCCGGCTATGCCTGTCTTCGTGAAAGAATTGAGGACGACATCCTACTTGAGCCAACTACAGAAGGTCGAGCTTTTGGAGCCATGGCTCACGGTGATGCTCGCCAGCGATGCAAGCGAGCAAAGCAGCGGGCATCGACGCTACAGGACAGCAGCGGGCGTGCGGAAACCTGCGCGGGTGTGGTTGCGCGAGCGGCGGAGCAACGGCATGAGCAAGGGCTCGAGAACAAGCTCAGGCAGGAGCTCCTCTCAGCCGCGGCAGCGAGGCACGGCAAGGCAGACGCTTGCGGGGAGTGCGTGTGAGGATGCAAGGGCGTGGCGTGTGCGCAGGCGTTCGAGCACGAGCTACAGCTCGTCCCGGACATGGAGAAGAAGGCGACCAGAGCCGCGTGCGGGTGTTGGCTCGGTTGGACGAGGGTAGGAGCTGTGGCGAGGCATGGCCACAACTACGGCCATGGATGCCCGGTGATGCTTGCCGGCGACGGGAGCAAGCAGCGGCTGCAGGTGCAGCAGATCACCGGCGGGGGTGCGGAAACTGACGAGGCTGTGTGCGAGTGAGCGGCAGCTTCTTGCCGGAGTCGTGTGCGTGCGTGCGCTTGGGCACGAGTAGGAGCTCGACTCGGGGCAGAGACCTACGGTGAACAAGAAGCTGGGCAGGCCCTGGTGCATGCGTGCGAGTTGCAGACAAGGCGCTGCGTGCGGCTGAAGAACCAGAGGAAGCATAGAATTCAGCGACAGAGGAGGCAACCAACGAGAAAAAGGTACAGGGAAGCGTGGCTGCTCACGTAGAGGGGCTCGGAGGAGTCGAACGAGCTCGGGGACGCGACGAATTTAGCCAGCGGCGAGGTAGACCCGAGGAAGAAGAAGGAGAGGTCGGCGACGAGAAGAGGCCTCCGACTTGGCGTCCGTGAAGCAGAGGAAGCAGGGGAAGCAGAGGTCGTCGGGGAGGTCGATCCGAGGCTCGTGGACGCGTGCGTGGACAAAGGAGACGACGTTGAGTGCCGCGACTCTCTCCCCGTGGCAGCAACGCAGGGGACAGAGGCGTACAAGCCGGGGACGAGCTTGCGCTCCTCCGGCCATGGCGACGGCTATTGCCTGGAGAGGTCTCACCTGGCGGCGGCAGGAGAAGGAGGAGGGGAAAATGGAGCGACCAGGGAACCCTAGGGTTGGGGGCATGATTTATAGGGTGAAGGGAGCA
Organism: Triticum dicoccoides; assembly: GCF_002162155.2. Classification (NCBI taxonomy): domain Eukaryota; kingdom Viridiplantae; phylum Streptophyta; class Magnoliopsida; order Poales; family Poaceae; genus Triticum; species Triticum dicoccoides. The sequence goes on along the minus strand of NC_041393.1, from coordinate 472,840,941 downwards.
GCTCCGGCCGTCAAATCGACACAAGCGTCGACGTGGACCTGCTGGATGAGCTGCCGTACAGAAGCTAGAAGAAGAACAGGAGGGATCGGCATTGGTGGCCTCGCTGGGCTGAAAGAGGTAAGTGAGGTGGGCTGGTTGGAGGTAAAAGGCCCAGGTGGCTTCGGATAAGGTGATTCCTTTTCTTTTCTTTTCTGAAAAATTGAATTCCCAGGTTTAGACAAGGAAAAGGCCAGGGGTTTAGGTAATGAATTAAGAATAAGTAGGAATGAATTTGGAACCCTAGATTTATGTAGGATTTGAATAAAGTGCTCTGGCATTTTTAGAAGGCAGAAAAATAATTAGAGTTTGACTTATTCTCAAACTTCAATCATTTTTGAACCTGACCAAAACAACTTCAAATGGGATGAAATCTGACAGAGAGGGTGTAGGCAATGAGCAGGATTTATAGGAAAAGAATGAACATTTATGGAGGACAGAAAATGGCACTAGCAAAATGAAAGGAATAAGAAGGAAGAAGGAGGTGTTGATGCAAGGGTAGATTTGAGAGACACAGAAGGGGTTTGGTCACATGCAACATGCATAGAGCAAGACAACATCATGAAGAATGCGATGCACATGGTGATTATGATGAAATGCAAAATGACAAAAGGCACAATGCAATGCAAACAATGATGAGCATAGCATATGCAACAAATAAAAGAACAATGCAAAACAAGATGATCATGGCAACAACAAGGATGGCAAAATATAATCAATAATGAGCATGATGCAAGAAGCAAAATATGACAAGGCACTCAACATGATCATGGCATAAACATATAGGAATGAAATATGCAAAACAATATACAAAAAAACAACTGCGAAGGAAATATCATATCGCATCACCGGAAAAGGCAAGAGTTGGAGTTACGAATATGGAAAGTTGTATCTGGGGCGTTACAACACTCCACCACTACGAGAGGATCTCGGCCCGAGATCTAGGATGGCACCGGAGAGAACCGGAAGAGGAAGAGAAGAGGTATAACTAAGTTGCTTCTTTGACGAATGAGTGAAACCACGAACCTTGAGAGGTTGAGCAATTTAAAAGAAGAGTACAACAGAGATGAACGAGATTACAAACAATCCGTTAGAAAAGAGGAACAAGGAGTATTACGAGAACTTGAATTTTGCAAAGACATGGAAATAAGAGCTTCACGAACGAAAAGAATATGACCACCTCGGTATAATGAGATAGCCAAGGAACAAGAATGACAGAATTTAGACAGCACTCCAGTAGAAAAGAGAAGAAAACTTGATGAGATGAAAAGATATTGAAGAGATGATACAACACTCCGGTTAAATGGATAAGCAAGAAAAGAAGACGATCATCACCAAACGAGGTGATGGGTGAAGAGCACAACATCACAATGCCTCCGTAACGAAAGAATAGAAGTTAGACCGTTGGGACAAAGGGACGGAGAAGAAAATGACAACTTTTGCCACAAGTGAACTTGGAAAGCATCCTTGCAAAGAAGAATCGAACGGAGTTGTTGGAAAATCAACAACGAGAAGCACAAGCTTGTTGTGGGCTTATGGAAAACATCTCAAGACTATGAGGTGAAAACCAGCCACTAATGGAAACCGTTGATTTGATTTGAGAGCACCAAAGAAATGAAAAACTTCTTCGCCGAGAGGATAGGAGAAAAACTCGGATCATAGATAGCACCATAATTAGCAATATTCCTTAGGGAAGGCTTTAGGTGAAATCTTTACCAAGATAACTCCAATGGAGGGATTAATGGATTTAGAGTACCTCATTCTTGAGAACATGTGACTCATGAAACATGAATGGAAATTGTCAATAATGATATAACACCACCTCAAAAGATAAGGTAGAAAGAATTGCACTTTGGAATGCAAGATGAAGAATACTTGAGCTCCTCAAAACAAAAACATGTGTTGAGCACCATGTTTATTTTAGAGTATAGCTTGGCGGGTCATAGCTTTGAGAGAACACTTGAGGAACAATTGAAGAATGAAAGAATCCTTGACAAACCACCATGTAGAGCCTCCATGAAGAACTCCGGTAATAAAAGGATGATAAAAAGAAAGAGAACCTGAAAACACAAGGTGAAGCCTTGCAATGAATTAGATGGAGCATCGCGACGATATAATCGAGAAAACTTGGAACTCCGGAAAAGGAAAAGATGAAACACTAGAACGGAGAATTACTTCATCATGAACAATCTCTGGAAGAAAAGAATTGAATCACCTCGCGGAAATAAGAATAGGATTTATTGTATGCTTATTCTTCATCAAATTAAATTGATGACAAGCAATGTATTTGGCATACTACTTATTCCTGTAGAAAGGATTAAAAGAGATATAGCGCAAACTTGAGAAGGTATTGATGGAACCACCGGTGGGATTGGAACCAACGAATATTTGATATGACAACGAAGGAAGTGAAATCTTGAACGAATCACCGTAAGAATTGAAAATGAACGAAGAAAAGATAAAGAAACACCGAGAAGAATTAGAAAACGAACGAGGATACTTGAGAGATTTAGATACATGAGAACGAAGAGATCATGAACTGATTAGAGGATATTTGAACGATGCACTGTTAAGATTTGGAGAACGATAGCTACACACTGAGAATGAAGAATTATGACATGATGGCCTTTGGAGGAAAGAAATGGAAACAACTCATGAAATGCTCCGGATGGGTGAAAAGAATAGTCACAATCAAAAACAATTATGAGGATAGCATGAAGCTAGAACCATGAATAATCAAGAGAATGGACCAAAATTTAAGAGAAATCCTTCTTCGGTCTTCAAATGTTGAGAATGATGATGAGAACCACCATGAATTGTTGAGATACTCCGGGAGAATTAAAAGAGGAAAGGTTGAACCAATGATGAAAAGAATTTGAAAGCGATCTTGGAGAAGGAATATGACTGATGATAATTCATTCTTACGTCAAACTTTGAAAAGAATTTGGGAATAGCTCCGGAAAAGTTAGAAGAGTCAGGTAAGATCTTGGAAAAACACCTGTGGGTTAGGGCCCACTCAAGAGAAACACCGTTGAAATGATTTAAAGAGATATTGCACCGGTTGAATTAAATGGCTTGAATGAGATAAGAGCCTCAAAATAACTTAAACGGATTGAGAATGGAAACACGAATCTTGTGAGATATCTTCAGCACTCCAGAACAAATGAATAGGAATAAGTGAATGATTAAGGTGTGCATCGGCACGATAAAGCATTAGAAACGCGGAAAGGAATATGATGAATATCGAAAGCTTGAATTGGATCCACCGGAGAAGAAATAACAATGAAGGATGATGAACTTGAAACTGTTGAGCATCTTCATGGGAAATCACCGCATAAGAACATTGATTGAACAGAGTGAAGTGACTTCACATGAATAAATGGATACTTGATTAAGAAATCTGAGTCCTTGAAGAAAAAGGATGGGAGGGTGGGGGAAAACAAAGACAACTTGGGATGAACGAAACAAACACCGTTGAGAAAACTTAGAATTGATCTTGCGGATGGGGAGAATGATGGGATCATCTCGAAGAGAAGCGCACCGGTTGAAAAAGAATTAACATGACAACCTCAATGATCAAAAAGGATTAGTATTCACATAGCAATATGAGAACACCGTTTAGGAAAGGTATGGATTCAACATTTGACTTCGAAGCAACTCGAATACCACAAATAAAACAAAACAAAGGATTTGGCTTGCAGAATAAGCCGGAACAAATACATATGATAGAGATTTACCCAATCCCATATCATGCATCTGTCAGAAAGATATTCTAGGAGCTACTTGAATTCCCACCAATAAAACTACCGAAACTTTCTGGTTATGCAATCTGGTGTTGGGGATACAGGGGAAGCAATATATCTCACCCAAACTAACAATCCCTACATCCAGCTGTATCCATCCGTCAACACATAACCAAGAAAACTCCGGAAATCGTGTACCTCAACCTTCGAAAAGCATCCGTTATACAAGCTATGGTAATACTCCCGAACTCCCCAGTACTGGGTGGCGTCGAGGTTATCTCACCAACAACTGCATAAAAGAGATTTTCAATGTCGGCAAAACTCAGGTATTCCAGAACTGCAACGATAAAATTATGACGACAACACCTCAGAGCTCAACTCCCCGGGACACTGCCACAACCCCTAAATGTCAGGAGGCACCAAGAACAATGTTCTCGTCATAAGAATATCGGAACAATCCCAAGATACCCGCGTGATCCTAAAATTTTTTTAGTGAAATTTGAGGAGAGGAAAGACAAAACATCTACGTCAGGAGTCCTCACCAGAGCGACGAAGGGGGCTGAGGAGTAAAAAGAATCATACTCTCCGATATATATAATCCTAAGACTCAACATAGTTTTTTTTTCTAGACTCAACAACGGCCAACAATCATGGGGGCTCCTATGGTCGGTCGAGGCTTTGATACCAACTTGTCACGCCCAAGATGCGACCCTATCCTAAAGGAACTCGAAGGTCCCACCAAGGATAGAAGCGCATCTTGAAGACGCTTTTGCAAGGTGGATATCATTACATCAACATTACATAATAGATGGGGATACATACAAAAGGCATACAATGCCACACGAATATAACATCATCTTACAAGAGATCAACATCCGACTACGGATGAAACACAAACAGAAGCTCAAACGACATCCACCCAGCTAGCCCAGGCTGCCGACCTGGAACCTATCCCCTGATCGAAGAAGCAGCAGAAGAGGAACTCCAAAACAAGTAAACATTGCTCTCGCGTCATGATCATCGCATAACCTGTACCTGCAACTGTTGTTGTAGTAATCTGTGAGCCACGAGGACTCAGCAATCCCATTACCATGGGTATCAAGACTAGCAAAGCTTAAAGGGAAAGGAAGGGGTAAAGTGGTGAGGTTGCAGTAGCGGCTAAGCATAATATGGTGGCTAACATACGCAAATGAGAGCGAGAAGAGAAACAAAGGAACGGTCGTGAAGCTAGCAATGATCAAGAGGTGATCCTGAACTCCTACTTACGTCAAACATAACCCAAAACCGTGTTCACTTCCCGGACTCCGCCGAGAAGAGACCATCACGGCTACACACGCGGTTGATGCGTTTTAATTCGGATCTGGTGTCAAGTTATCTACAACCGGACATTAACAAATTCCCATCTGCCACATAACCGCAGGCACGGCTCTCGAAAGTTTATACCCTGCAGGGGTGTCCCAACTTAGCGCATGATAAGCTCTCGCGATCAACGAAGGATATTCCTTCTCCCAGGAAGTCCCGATCAGTCTCGGAATCCCGGTTTACAAGACATTTTGACAATGGTAAAACAAGACCAGCAAGACCGCCCGATGCGCCGACATCCCGATAGGAGCTGCACATAGCTCGTTCTCAGGGCAACACCGGATGAGCACTCTGTACAACTAAAACTAGACCTCAAGTTTCCCTGAGGGGGCGCTGCAAAGGACTCTAGTTCGGACCAACACTTAGACAAGCATTGGCCCGGGGGGGCTAAATAAAGATGACCCTCGAGAGAGCGACTCCCAAGGGAAAAGTAGGTGGTGGTGAGGCAAATGGTAAAACCAAGGTTGGGCCTTGCTGGAGGAGTTTTATTCAAAGCGAACTGTCGAGGGGGTCCCATAAATCACCCGACCGCATTAGGAACGCAAAATCCGGGAACATAACACCGGTATGACGGAAACTAGGGCGGCAAGAGTGGAACAAAACACCAGGCATAAGGCTGAGCCTTCTACCCTTTACCAAGTATATAGATGCATTAATTAAATAAGAGATATTGTGATATCCCAACATAACCCTGTCCACCATGGAGCAATCTTCAACTTCACCTTCAACTAACAACGCTATAAGAGGGGCTGAGCAAAGCGGTAACATAGCCAAATAACGATTTGCTAGGAAGGGTGTCAAAGGTTAGAGGTTCATGGCAATTTGGGAGGCTTGAAGAGCAAATGATAGGCAACGCAGCATAGCGATAGAACGAAGCAACTAGCATAGAAATGATAGTAGTGAGATCCAGGGTAGCGGTCATCTTGCCTGAAATCCCGCAAGGAAGAAGAACGAGTCCATGAAGAAGACAAACGGACGTAGTCGAACGGATCCTCACAATCGCAACGTAACCGGAACTATCAAGAAGAAGCAACACCGGAAAGAAGCAAACAACATGGTAAACAACCAAGAATAATCATGGCATGATGCACAATCAAGTATGATGCATGTTCGGTTTAATGAGGCATGGCATGGCAAAGTGTAACAAACAACACTACAAATTAAGTGGAGCTCAATATGCAACGAGTTGCATATTGACGAAACACCACATCAATTATTTAGTTCTCTCTCGTTTAGGAACACAAAAATATTACATGTTGTTAAACATGGCAAGAGGTGTAACATAATAATACTACGTATTTAGGCAAGTTTAAATGAGGCCGGAATCACAAACAACCATTCCGGAAAAATCCCCATATGCATATTATGAATTTGGTACTGTTCTGCCCTAAACCATATTATAATATTGTTAAACAGGAAAATAAAGTTCACCATGTTAAACTAGGCATTTTTCCACCCCATTTACATATAAAGTTTATTAAAATTGGGGCTACGGTTATTTAGTTATGAAATAAACCATTTTAGCATCTTATTTATGCAAATTAATGCAAACAGCAAGTTAAACATATTAAACAGGGATGAAAGATGCATATTATGAAAGTAGATGAAATTCTAAGCATTTTACATATGAAGTTTGTTGCAAACCGATGCATGGTTATTTATATATGAGCAATGCAAGATAATGTCATTTCTGTAATTATGCAATGCAATATAACGTTAAATCACAGAGAACAGAAGGAAAAAAACATACACAGGCCGGATTCAACGCACTGTGCAAGCCCGGTAGCAGATCTGGCCCAAATGGATGTGTGCAAAAATAAATGAAGAATGGGCAAAAAACTTGGGTGGCTAGGAATCGAACCCAGGACCTCTTGTGTGAATGCCAGCTGTGCTAGCCAACCCGGCTATGCCTGTCTTCGTGAAAGAATTGAGGACGACATCCTACTTGAGCCAACTACAGAAGGTCGAGCTTTTGGAGCCATGGCTCACGGTGATGCTCGCCAGCGATGCAAGCGAGCAAAGCAGCGGGCATCGACGCTACAGGACAGCAGCGGGCGTGCGGAAACCTGCGCGGGTGTGGTTGCGCGAGCGGCGGAGCAACGGCATGAGCAAGGGCTCGAGAACAAGCTCAGGCAGGAGCTTCTCTCAGCCGCGGCAGCGAGGCACGGCAAGGCAGACGCTTGCGGGGAGTGCGTGTGAGGATGCAAGGGCGTGGCGTGTGCGCAGGCGTTCGAGCACGAGCTACAGCTCGTCCCGGACATGGAGAAGAAGGCGACCAGAGCCGCGTGCGGGTGTTGGCTCGGTTGGACGAGGGTAGGAGCTGTGGCGAGGCATGGCCACAACTACGGCCATGGATGCCCGGTGATGCTTGCCAGCGACGGGAGCAAGCAGCGGCTGCAGGTGCAGCAGATCACCGGCGGGGGTGCGGAAACTGACGAGGCTGTGTGCGAGTGAGCGGCAGCTTCTTGCCGGAGTCGTGTGCGTGCGTGCGCTTGGGCACGAGTAGGAGCTCGACTCGGGGCAGAGACCTACGGTGAACAAGAAGCTGGGCAGGCCCTGGTGCATGCGTGCGAGTTGCAGACAAGGCGCTGCGTGCGGCTGAAGAACCAGAGGAAGCATAGAATTCAGCGACAGAGGAGGCAACCAACGAGAAAAAGGTACAGGGAAGCGCGGCTGCTCACGTAGAGGGGCTCGGAGGAGTCGAACGAGCTCGGGGACGCGACGAATTTAGCCAGCGGCGAGGTAGACCCGAGGAAGAAGAAGGAGAGGTCGGCGACGAGAAGAGGCCTCCGACTTGGCGTCCGTGAAGCAGAGGAAGCAGGGGAAGCAGGGGAAGCAGAGGTCGTCGGGGAGGTCGATCCGAGGCTCGTGGACGCGTGCGTGGACAAAGGAGACGACGTTGAGTGCCGCGAATCTCTCCCCGTGGCAGCAACGCAGGGGACAGAGGCGTACAAGCCGGGGACGAGCTTGCGCTCCTCCGGCCATGGCGACGGCTATTGCCTGGAGAGGTCTCACCTGGCGGCGGCAGGAGAAGGAGGAGGGGAAAATGGAGCGACCAGGGAACCCTAGGGTTGGGGGCATGATTTATAGGGTGAAGGGAGCAGCTCCGGCCGTCAAATCGACACAAGCGTCGACGTGGACCTGCTGGATGAGCTGCCGTACAGAAGCTAGAAGAAGAACAGGAGGGATCGGCATTGGTGGCCTCGCTGGGCTGAAAGAGGTAAGTGAGGTGGGCTGGTTGGAGGTAAAAGGCCCAGGTGGCTTCGGATAAGGTGATTCCTTTTCTTTTCTTTTCTGAAAAATTGAATTCCCAGGTTTAGACAAGGAAAAGGCCAGGGGTTTAGGTAATGAATTAAGAATAAGTAGGAATGAATTTGGAACCCTAGATTTATGTAGGATTTGAATAAAGTGCTCTGGCATTTTTAGAAGGCAGAAAAATAATTAGAGTTTGACTTATTCTCAAACTTCAATCATTTTTGAACCTGACCAAAACAACTTCAAATGGGATGAAATCTGACAGAGAGGGTGTAGGCAATGAGCAGGATTTATAGGAAAAGAATGAACATTTATGGAGGACAGAAAATGGCACTAGCAAAATGAAAGGAATAAGAAGGAAGAAGGAGGTGTTGATGCAAGGGTAGATTTGAGAGACACAGAAGGGGTTTGGTCACATGCAACATGCATAGAGCAAGACAACATCATGAAGAATGCGATGCACATGGTGATTATGATGAAATGCAAAATGACAAAAGGCACAATGCAATGCAAACAATGATGAGCATAGCATATGCAACAAATAAAAGAATAATGCAAAACAAGATGATCATGGCAACAACAAGGATGGCAAAATATAATCAATAATGAGCATGATGCAAGAAGCAAAATATGACAAGGCACTCAACATGATCATGGCATAAACATATAGGAATGAAATATGCAAAACAATATACAAAAAAACAACTGCGAAGGAAATATCATATCGCATCACCGGAAAAGGCAAGAGTTGGAGTTACGAATATGGAAAGTTGTATCTGGGGCGTTACAACACTCCACCACTACGAGAGGATCTCGGCCCGAGATCTAGGATGGCACCGGAGAGAACCGGAAGAGGAAGAGAAGAGGTATAACTAAGTTGCTTCTTTGACGAACGAGTGAAACCACGAACCTTGAGAGGTTGAGCAATTTAAAAGAAAGAGTACAACAGAGATGAACGAGATTACAAACAATCCGTTAGAAAAGAGGAACAAGGAGTATTACGAGAACTTGAATTTTGCAAAGACATGGAAATAAGAGCTTCACGAACGAAAAGAATATGACCACCTCGGTATAATGAGATAGCCAAGGAACAAGAATGACAGAATTTAGACAGCACTCCAGTAGAAAAGAGAAGAAAACTTGATGAGATGAAAAGATATTGAAGAGATGATACAACACTCCGGTTAAATGGATAAGCAAGAAAAGAAGACGATCATCACCAAACGAGGTGATGGGTGAAGAGCACAACATCACAATGCCTCCGTAACGAAAGAATAGAAGTTAGACCGTTGGGATAAAGGGACGGAGAAGAAAATGACAACTTTTGCCACAAGTGAACTTGGAAAGCATCCTTGCAAAGAAGAATCAAACGGAGTTGTTGGAAAATCAACAACGAGAAGCACAAGCTTGTTGTGGGCTTATGGAAAACATCTCAAGACTATGAGGTGAAAACCAGCCACTAATGGAAACCGTTGATTTGATTTGAGAGCACCAAAGAAATGAAAAACTTCTTCGCCGAGAGGATAGGAGAAAAACTCGGATCATAGATAGCACCATAATTAGCAATATTCCTTAGGGAAGGCTTTAGGTGAAATCTTTACCAAGATAACTCCAATGGAGGGATTAATGGATTTAGAGTACCTCATTCTTGAGAACATGTGACTCATGAAACATGAATGGAAATTATCCGGGGCTTTACACCTTCTCAATGTTTAACAACCACCATGATAGTTAAATAAAATGTTATTTCTTTGCAGTAGGGAAAAATTGGCTTTATGCAAAACTGTAACCATAGAGCTTTCCACCAGCCATATATGCATGTAGTATAACATTATTCTTTCATTATTCTCTATGTGTTACATTGCCAGCATATTCCATGTGCTGACCCGTTTCGGGCTGCAACGTTCATGTTGCAGACTTTTCAGACGACGAGTAAGGTGCCTTTAGGTCGTGGTTCTATACTCAGTGATGCCGTTGGAGTTGATGGACTCGCTTATCTTCCAATCCTTCCGCTGTTATCATTATTAGATGGCCTTAAGCCATATTATTTGTATTAAGTTCTCTCTTGAGACATTCGATGTAATAAGTGTGTGATTGCTACTCTGTTATAAATCCTTCAAGTATTGTGCGTGTCAGCATTACCGATCCAGGGATGACACTGATACACAGAGATCAGATTGTTTGAGGTTTGGTCGCTACAAGATGGTATCAGAGCACACGCTGACTGTAGGACACAACCACTAAGCTAAAGCCCTAGAACACTACTCTCTCTTCTCACTTGTGACCCCTCATCTTTTCTATTCTTTTAGGATGGCGGATGCAAGGAACAAGTTCACGCAACCAGATGAAGATACACCCTTTGGACGCCACTTGAAGGAAGTCACTAGATACCTGAACATCGGAGTACCAAGCTTCACCGGAACCTACATCGCCACCTTACCTGAAGAAGAGCGCTGGATGATTCAAGTTCAGGTTCCAGGAAGAACGTTCATGCCAGTCACTGAGCCCATAGAGTTCCTTTCATGCACCAACCTGGAGTCTAGGAAAGAGCATGGCAGATCACATCACCATGGGACGCATTGGAGAAGTTTACCACAAGAATCTCAAGGATACTATCTACCAGATTTGTGGACACCGAGATGAGCAATGGGAGATGATCAGCACCAGGAAGGATAGATCAATTGCAGCTTTCATCCAGGAGTTAAACCAGCACATACGACGCCAGGAGAACCAGATGTGCGCAGGCATGATGGATCTGAAGAAGTCATTGACCAAGATCACGGAGCTGGAGGAAGAACTCAAGTCTACGTGTGATGGATATGAGGAGGAAATGACGACACTCGTAGAGAAGAATAATGATCTGAAGAAGAAGCTGAAAGTATTCATGGGATTTCCCGCGACGGGAGGAGAAGACGATGATTGCACTTGCCCGGAGAATTACATCATCATCGACGACACCGACTCGGACCCAGATGATAGTGATGATGACTATGTTGATGAAGCTGGAGCAGATATCATGGAGTCTTCATCGGAGCAGTTTTTTTAGTCGACCACCATAACAGTAGTAGTATTCCCCCATGTACATAGTATAGTCCGAGCACTTTTGTAACGATAGTTAGACCGTTGTATGCCCTTGTTTGAATTGATTGAAGTGATATTGTTTGCTTTTATCTCATGTGCATATGGGTAGTGTTTTCTCTCTAGACCTCATTCTATTCTATTTTCTCATCTTTTCTAAACCCCAGGTGCCTCCGAGACGTGACAATGGATTTGCTTTCCCACCGGAGCTCACCCAGTTGATCCAGCAGCAGAATGCATTGATGCAGATACTAGTCCAGAATCAGAATCAGGGGAACAACAACAACAACAATCCACCACCACCACCACCTGTTGACCACTTAGCCCGTTTCTTGAGGTTGAATCCGCCGGTGTTCTCCAGTAGCACCGAGCCGATAGTTGCAGATGATTGGCTCCGCAAGATGGGAAGGGAGTTGACCACTGCAGGATGCACAGATGCGGAGAAGGTGCGCTTTACCGCACATCAGCTTGATGGACCCGCAACATCATGGTGGGAGAATTTCACAGCCACTTATCCTATCGACACTGTCACATGGGATCAGTTTCAGCAGGCTTTCCGTACTGCCCATGTTTTAGCAGGAGCAATGGTCATGAAGAAGCGTGAGTTTCGCAACTTACGCCAGGGAGGACGTACGGTTGGCTAGTATGTGGATGATTTTAGTAAGCTAGCACGTTATGCCCCAGATGACGTTGCTACGGATGCGGCTAAGCAGGAGAAGTTTCTGGAAGGACTGAATGATGAGCTTTATGCAGTTGATGGTAGCAACCTTCAACAACTACCAGGAGTTGGTAGATAGAGCTCTTATGATTGAAGGGAAGCAGCAGCAGATTGACAGCCGCAAGAGGAAGTATGGACAAGGGAAGTACAATTCTGGAGCTCAGCAGAAGCCTTGTTTTACCCCAAACTCGGGAGGATATTTTCAGCATACCCACGGAGGAGGTAGTTCGCACAACCATAGTGGCCCCAAGAATGGTAATGGTAATGGAGGAAGCAATGGACAGAACTGTACCAACCCGTCAACACCAGCCAAGAGGAATCTGAGCCACATCACCTGTTACAAATGCCAGAAGACCGGACATTATGCCACTGAATGTCCTGAAGCAAAGAATGGAAATGGCAATGGAAGTTCTGGTAAGAAGCCCAATCCTTTCAACAAAGGACAGATGAACCACGTTAGTGTGGAGGAGGTTGAAGCCCAGCCAGATGTAGTAATAGGTAAGTTTTTGGTTAAGTCGTTTACTGCAATCGTTCTTTTTGATACTGGTGCATCGCATTCATACATATCAAGGGGATTTGTGGATAAGTATAACCTGCCAACCCAAGCCCTTAGGTCACCCATGTTAGTAACCTGGCCAGGAGCAGAGTATATGGCTAGTCTATGGTGTGGTCGGTTACCATTAAGGATTGGTAACTATGTGTTTCCCTCAGACCTAATAGTACTGGAATCACAAGGACTGGATGTGATATTAGGCATGGATTGGTTATCGAAGTATGGAGGGAACATTGAATGCACCAGTAAGTCGATTTTGCTTACCACGCCAGAAGGAAGAAGGATCAAGTATGTATCCCGACATGTGCCAAAGAGGACTCCAGTAAATTCCTTATTAGGAGTTGTATAGGAGGAAGTACCAGTGGTGAAGGATTTTCCTGAAGTATTTCCAGAAGAGTTGCCAGGCATGCCACCGGATAGAGACATTGAGTTTTTGATTGAGCTTTTGCCCGGCACAGGGTCGATATCTAAGAGACCGTACAGGATGCCCGCAAAAGATTTGGAAGAAATTAAGAAGCAGATCAAGGAGTTACTGGATAAAGGCTATATTCGCCCAAGTTCTTCACCTTGGGGATCGCCAGTGCTTCTAGTGGAGAAGAAGGATGGATCATTGAGGATGGTTGTTGATTATCGAGGATTGAATGAGGTGACAATCAAAAATAAGTACCCACTACCGATGATCAATGACTTGTTTGACCGATTGCAAGGAGCTAAGGTATCTTCCAAGATCGATCTGCGATCAGGATACCACCAGTTGAAGATTCGAGAGCAGGATATACCTAAGATGGCTTTTACCACCAGGTACGGGTTGTACGAGTATACCGTTATGTCATTTGGTCTGACTAACGCACCTGCCTATTTCATGAACATGATGAACAAAGTGTTTATGGAGTTTCTGGATAAGTTCATCGTGGTGTTCATTGACGATATATTGGTCTACTCAAAGAATGAAGAGGAGCATAAGGAGCATTTGCGTTTGGTACTTGAGAAGCTCAGAGAACATCAGTTATATGCCAAGTTCAGCAAGTGTGAATTTTGGTTGAAGGAAGTTGGATTCCTCGGACATGTTATATCCGGAGAAGGGATAGAAGTAGACCCCACCAAAGTTGTCACTGTAACAAATTGGGAAGCCCCAACAACAGTTGGAGAGATCCGGAGTTTTCTAGGACTCGTAGGATACTACCGGAGGTTCATTGAGAATTTCTCGAAGATTGCGAAGCCCATGACAGAATTGTTGAAGAAAGACACCAAGTTCAAATGGACTGAGGAATGTGAGGCCAGTTTCCAGGAGTTGAAGAAACGTCTGGTTACATCACCAGTATTGGTTCTGCCGGATCAGCGTAAGGATTACGAAGTATATTGCGACGCTTCTTGTCGAGGACTTGGAGCAGTGCTTATGCAGGAAGGAAGAGTTGTTTCGTATGACTCACGATAGCTTAAGCCGCATGAGTTGAACTATGCTACACATGATTTGGAGTTAGCAGCCGTAGTGCACGCAATGAAGACATGGAGACATTTTCTCATCGGAAACCATTGTGAGGTGTACACGGATCACAAGAGTTTGAAGTACATCTTCACGCAGAAGGAGTTGAATCTCAGGCAAAGGAGATGGTTGGAACTCATCAAGGATTATAATATGAGATTGCATTATCACCCCGGAAAGGCTAACGTAGTAGCCGATGCGTTGAGCCATAAGAGCCATGTAAGCACACTCATGACCGGAGAGTTACCAAAGGAGTTAGCCGAGGACCTTCGTGAACTATGTTTGGAAATAGTTCCGAGAGGCTATGTAGTAGCATTGGAGATTCAGTCTACTTTGATGGATAAGATCATAGAAGCCCAGAAGACTGACAAGGAGATTGCCGAGATAAAGGAGAAAATGAGCAAGGGAAAAGCCAAGGGATTTCATGAGGATGAACACGATACCTTATGGTTTGAGGACCACGTTTATGTGCCTAATGACCCGGAGATCAGGAAGTTGATTTTACAGGAGGCCCATGATTCGCCGTATTCGATTCACCCAGAAAATACCAAGATGTATTTGGACTTGAAGGACACTTTCTGGTGGACCGGAATGAAGAAGGATATTGCGGAATATGTATCAGTATGTGATGTATGTCAGAGATTGAAGGCAGAGCATCAGAAGCCAGCAGGATTGCTACAACCATTGCCGATACCCGAATGGAAGTGGGATAAGCTAGGCATGGATTTTATCACGCGATTGCCCAGGACTCGTTCAGGCTATGACTCAATTTGGGTTGTAGTCGATCGTTTGACGAAGGTAGCTCATTTCATCCCAGTGAAGACCACCTACACCAGTGCCAAGTTGGCTAAGATATATATGACCAGGATCGTATGTATGCGTGGAGTTCCGAGGAGTATTGTATCGGATAGAGGAAACCAGTTTACCTCAAAGTTCTGGAATCAGTTACACAAAACTTTGGGTACCAGGCTCGAGTTCAGTACAACTTTTCATCCGCAGACAGATGGACAGACCAAGAGAGTCAATCAGATTTTGGAGGATATGCTGAGAGCTTGTGCGCTAGATTATGGATCTAGTTGGGACGACAATTTGCCATATGCAGAGTTCTCCTACAACAACAGTTATCAATCCAGTTTGAAGATGGCCCCTTTCGAAGCCTTATATGGAAGGAGGTGCAGGACCCCGTTATCATGGGATGAAGTTGGAGACAGCCAGTTGTTTGGACCGGATTAAATTAAGGAGTCTGAATAGAAAGTGAAGTTGATTCGCGATAGGCTCAAGGTAGCCCAGTCCAGGTAGAAAAGCTATGCAGATTCTAAACGCAAGGAGACTGTTTACGAAGTCGGAGATAGAGTCTATCTTCGTGTATCTCCACTTCGAGGAGTTAAGCGCTTTGGAGTTAAGGCAAAATTAGCGCCACGTTGTGTGGGACCATACCAAGTTTTGGAGCGTATGGGAGAAGTCGCTTACAAGTTGGAATTGCCTGAGGGATTGTCAGGAGTTCACGACGTGTTCCACGTTTCCCAGTTGAAGAAGTGCCACGCATAGATGGCCGATATATCGCTGAGAGATACAGTGCCACTGGAAGCGATTCAGCTGGATAGTGATTTGACCTATGAGGAGAAACCAGTCAAGATTCTTGAATACGCCAGCCGAGTCACCCGCAGCAAGGTTATCAAGTTTTGCAAAGTTCAGCGGAGCCACCACACAGAGGATGAAGCAACCTGGGAGCGAGAGGAAGATCTGCTGAAGGACCACCCTCACCTATTTTCCAGCCAACCCGAATCTCGAGGGCGAGATTCATCTTAAGGGGGGTAGGTTTGTAACATCTCAAATTTTCAATTTGGAATGTTATACAATAGATCATTATTGCATATCATATTAATTGCATTTTGGCTCGATCCTAGAAATTCTACGCAACTCAAGGACCCACGGAGAGAGTTGGGGATTTCGTTATTTTCATATTTGAGTTTTCTCAAATTTTGAAAATAGGATCATTTGATTTTGTTTATTTTATCTTCAGTTATCTCTATAAAGAAAATATGAGAGAGGGAATAAGATGACTTTCCCAAAATAAAGAAATATTGAGGATTTAATAATAAAATAAAATAAGATTTTATTTTGGAGTTTATTGCTATTTTATTTGAATTTAGGAAAAATGTGCGTTTTTCAAAATTGCATTTAGGCCCCAAATAAATGTTCATCTAAACCGTCTTGATTTTAGAAGTCGGGAAAAAATTATTTCGGGATTTTCAGAGTCCCTTTAGTATTTCTTTTAATTGTTTTTCTGCGCGTAATGTTTAAAAAAAAGTAAGAGAAACCGCCTTACTGGGCCGTGTCCGACCTGGACACTGCGCCCGGGCGGCCTTTAAAGGCCAACGGCCGCCCCGGGACGAAACCCTAGCCGCCGCCCCGCCCCGCCTCGAGACTCGCGCCGCCGCCGCCGCCGGATCCCGCCACC
>NC_041393.1:472759698-472823385 GCF_002162155.2 Triticum dicoccoides | reverse complement strand
GCCGCCGCCGTCGCTGCCGCCGCACCTCGGCGCCCCGCCGCCGACCCACCGCCTCGCCGGAGCCACCGCCGCCCTCACCGGACTTGCCGGAGGTAGCCGCCGCCGCCGCTGGTTTTCTTTGGAAAACCGTACGGTTTTTCTTTTAGATCCGCGGTTTATTTTTTTTCTGGTTTAGTTATTTAGCGAACGCCCGTTCGTTCGTTCGTTTTAACGAATGATTTTCATTTTTTTTCGCAGACAGTGAACGTTTGTTCGTTAGCCTGTTCGTCCGTTTTTCTTTTTCTCGGATTTTCCGCGATTATTTCTGATCGTGATTTCTGATCCGATTTTCGTTTTAGTATAACTTTTCGCTCGTTTATCGGAATCAGGCAATTCAAGCGCCTAGAGTTTCATCTCGAAACCCTCTTTCCATTTAACCAACTCAAACAAGTTTTTGCTACTGTAAAATTTGACTTAGGTCTAGATTAGTAAACGAAGCTTGTTTCTTTCGCCGTTTGACTTTCGTTGCTTCGTTTGGTTTGATTCTTTTTGCAAACCGGAGTTCTTAAGTTGAACTTTCTGGTTAGATCTCTTATTTGAGTTTTACCTGTGCATTAGATGAGTGCTTATTATATGCTTGTTTGTTTGCGATAGAGTACCCCGAGTGCGCCGCTTGCTACTTCGAATCTCTAGGTTTCACGGATCATCAGCAAGGCAAGTAACACTTTGATCATACCTCTTTACTACCCAGTTTTATTGCATTAGATCAATCCTCAAATGATTGCATGATTAGGATCTGATTTAATATGTGGGTTTGGGGAAGTAGATGAGGTAGAACCTATTACCTGTTTATTATCAAACCTTTTTGGGAGTTATTTCTACGTTTGCTTATATTGCCATGCTATGATAGTAGACGTGGATTGGGTGAGTGTTTCCATGACAGATGTGAGATTGTTCAATTAATGGTTTACTTAAGGTGGCAACTTAAATTCACATCTGGGTGGATTGAGGCACCCCGGGAACCCAGTGTTGCCTGTATTTTTGGAAATCCCGGGGTACCGTGTGATTCTCCTATGGACCGCCACCCAGGCTCAAAGGGATCATGAGATTATTCATGCTAGAAACTTCCGTGTGCAGCCGCAAGCTACTATGGGCTCTAGCATAGTTGATTAAGTTGCGTGAGCTCTTAAAGAGGTAGACTAGCAGATGTAGGGGGTGTAGGTTGGTACGGTCTACCCGAAGTAGAGAGTTAATGCTTCTGAAAGACTGTGTCTCGGTCATCTGTTTCTCAAACACCATGTAGTGCGAGAAATCAAGCGGAGGAGATCGAGTCTTGCGGGGAAAAGTGCGCAAACCTCTGCAGAGTGTATAAACTAATCATGGTTAGCCGTGTCCCCGGCTATGGACGTTTTGAGTATCTAGTACTTGGATTATCATGTGAATCTCATCATGTTACTTAATTAATCTTGTTGGGTTTAATGATGATGCTTAATTGGGATTGAGTTGGAGTACCCTTCTTAATGTTTAACAACCACCATGATAGTTAAATAAAATGTTATTTCTTTGCAGTAGCGAAAAATTGGCTTTATGCAAAACTGTAACCATAGAGCTTTCCACCAGCCATATATGCATGTAGTATATCATTATTCTTTCATTATTCTCTATGTGTTACATTGCCAGCATATTCTATGTGCTGACCCGTTTCGGGCTGCAACGTTCATGTTGCAGACTTTTTAGACGACGAGTAAGGTGCCTTTAGGTCATGGTTCTATACTCAGTGATGCCGTTGGAGTTGATGGACTCGCTTATCTTCCAAGCTTTCCGCTGTTATCGTTATTAGATGGCCTTAAGCCATATTATTTGTGTTAAGTTCTCTCTTGAGACATTCAATGTAATAAGTGTGTGATTGCTACTCTGTTATAAATCCTTCAAGTACTGTGCATGTCAGCATTACCGATCCAGGGATGACACTGATGCACAGAGATCAGACTGTTTGAGGTCTGGTCGCTACAGGTAGTTCTGCTGAAAATAGTGTCAGTCCGGGCTAGTTCCATTCAAATCATACCAAAACCATATAGAATTTTTGTAAACATGGCATGAATACTTCATAAATTATAGATACGTTGGAGATGTATCACACGCCTGTCGTGGGTCGACCGGTGGGGAGTTCATGCAATGGATGTCATCCTCATCGGCTCGTCAACATCAGACGATAACTCCGTTGACGAGCGAGAGGCGGCGCGGAGCTTGTCGGCCATGGAGGAAGAATCCGAGGAAGATGAGGAGGAAGATGAGGAATAGAAGAAGTGGGTCATAGCCTACAAGTGCACATGGTTTAGTTGTAGTTTTTTCGAAGAGTATCGATTACAAGAGGCTAGACAACCCTCTTGCCTTCGTTTGGTGCAAGCATTTGCTTTGTGTGTGTGCAGGTATGGCTTACATCGTTTGTGTGGTGTCTTCTACTGGTTCGATAGACCTTGCTTCTTAACTGAGGGAAATACTATGTGCTACTATACTACATCACCCTTCCTCTTTAGGGAAATCCCAACGTCTATCACAAGTAGCAGAAGAAGTTCTGGCGTCGTTGCCGGGGGAGACTTTACCAAGCAAATACAAGTTTGTTTGCTCACATTTATCATTTTCTTGTTTTACTTTCTTTGCCATTTGCATTTTTATTTTCCTTGTCCTTTTCATCTCCCCCAACTTCTCTAAACATTAAAAAAATACCAAAAATATCTTTTGAGTTATCTTTGCTTGTTATATGGCAAGTTCTTCTGTCGTTACCCTCTCCCCCAACTTTGAAGTACTTTATTTCAAATAGAAACAAGGGGGGATCTTAAAAGATGCATGGTTCAGGATACTGGAATTCTATCGTAATTCTACTATAAAAAGTGATATAAAGATCCTTCTTAGAATTTTTATGTGGGGCTAACTATGCCTAATAGACAAATTTTGGATTTTGTCGCTAAAGAAAATTTTATTGAAAGTGATGCTAATGTTGCCTATGAACTAATACAAGGAATAGTAGGACTTCCTTCCACACAAAAAGGATCTGCGTACACTCAAGAAGGAATTCAGATTTTAGAAAAATGAGGGGATATGCAAAAATATATGATTGACTCACAAAAGTTTAATGAACCACTTAAAACCCATAGTTCAAATCTCAACCGCATGAATTCACTTCTTACTACTTACAACAAAAGGCTTGATACTCCTGAAAATAAAATTACATTGCCTTTGGAAGTTAATGGGAAGCGTAAAGAGTCTCCCAGGTTTGAAAAGAGTCCCATTAAGATGGTTAAGTTGAAGGATGGTAACACGTGATACTATGCATTATGCCTAGCTAGGGGCATTAAACAATAACGCTTGTTAAGAGGCAACTGATACGTCTCCAACGTATCTATAATTTATGAAGTATGCATGCTGTTATTTTATCATTCTTGAATGTTTTACAATCATTTTGTAGCAACTTTATATCATTTTTTGGGCCTATTGACCAAGTGCCCGGTGCCAGTTGTTGTTTTTTGCTTGTTTTTTACATTGCAGGAAATCAATATCAAACGGAGTCCAAACACCACGAAACTTTTTGGAGATTTTTTATGGACCAGAAGACATCCATTGGGCTAGAGCAGCACCTGGGGGGTGCCCCGAGGGGGGCGCAACCCACCAGGACACGCCTGGGGGCCCAAGCGCGCCCAGGTGGGTTGTGCCCACCTCGGTGGCCTCCCGCACCCCCTCTTTACCCTATAAACTCACAAATATTCCAAAACCCTTCGGGGTTAACCTAGATTAGAAGTTCCGCCGCTGCAAGGCTCTGTAGTCACCGAAAACCAATCTAGACCCTTTCCGGCACCCTGCCAGAGGGGGGAATCATCTTCGGTGGCCATCTTCATCATCCCGGTGGCCACCATGATGAGGAGGGAGTAGTCCACCCTCGGGGCTGAGGGTTTGTACCAGTAGCTATGTGTTTAATCTCTCTCTCTCTCGTGTTCTTGAGATGTCACGATCTTGATGTATCATGGGCTTTGTTAATATAGTCGGATCATATGGTCTTTTCCCTTCCCTATCTTGTTGTGATGAATTGAGTTTTTCCCTTTGAGATTTCGTTGTTATCAGATTGAATACTTTTATGGATTTGAGAACACTTGTATGTCTTGCAATTGAATACTCATGGTGATAATGGGGTATCATATTGATTCACTTGATATATGTGTTGGCACTCAATTCACGGATTTCCGAGGTGACATTGGGGTAATCTATGCATAGGGGTTGATGCACGTTCTTGTCTTTGTTTCTTCGGTAGAAATCTTGGGGCACTCTTTGAAGTTCTTTGTGTTGGATTGAATACTATGAATCTAAATTTGCTTTGGTGTTATTTTAGTATGAACTCTTGGTTAGATCGATCGGAAAGAATAGCTTCATGTTATTTTAGTACGAACTCTAGGATAGATTGATCGGAAAGAATAGCTTTGAGGTGGTTTCGTACCCTACAAACAATTCTGTCTTATGTTCTCCGCTAGATAGGAACTTTGGAGTGATTCTTTATCGCACTTTTTTTGCGAATACGCTAAGGATGCGTATCTTTCCATTGATAGAAGGAGAGTGTTTACAGCATGGGATTAGGACGACACACTATGCCATGTACACAAAAGGGGGGCATGGAAGTGGACGTCAAGCAAACAGACGGGGTTGCTCATCCCCAAGAAAACCCTAGCCTAGCGCTCTGGGATGATGTTGGTGATCGCGGCGGCGCCGGCCTGGGACCAAAGGCGCGCTTCGTCCTTGATGGTGGAGCACAGGTGGGAGACAAAGGGTCGGTCCCCGTTGAAGGTGCAACTGTTTCTATGCTTCCAAATCCACCAAGCGGTGAGGATGATGAGGGAGGACAGGCCTTTCCGCATGGCAGCGGGCGCGAGAGCACAAGAAGAGGCCCACCAGGTAAGGAAGTCAGTCTCTCTGGTCGGCAGATTGGTGGGGAGGCGAGCCCAAGCAAGAACATCGTACCACACCTGGCGGGAGAAGGAGCATCTAGCCAGCAGGTGTTGCATCGTTTCATCTTCCTGGTCGCAGAGGGTACATGCTGGCTCGTGGGGCAGGCCCTGCCTCGCAAGACGATCGGCCATCCAGCACCTATCTTGGAGGGCAAGCCACATGAAGAACTTGACGCGAAGCGGTGCCCATGATTTCCACATGAGCTTCCAATGTGGTTTCTCGCAGGCACCAAGGAAAAGGGCCTGGTAACATGAACTGGCAGAGTAGGTGCCTAAAGAGGTCCAGCACCAACGGATGATGTCCGGAGAGTCGGTAAGCTGAAAGTGCCAAAGCGCCCGCCAAAGCTGCACGTACTGCACCATGGCCTCCGGGCCGAGAGCGTCGTGGATGTCATGAACCCAGGAGCGTTGGGAAAGACCATCCCGGACCGTGCGAATCTTGCGCCGTCTCTTCGGGATCAATTGAAAGAGCTGAGGAGCGATCTCGGAGACCGAACGACCGTCAATCCAGTGGTCAGTCCAGAACATGCACTTGTCGCTGCGGCCAACACTCCAAGTGGTCGAAGCACGGAAGATGGCGCCGATAGAGGCATCGTGCAGGATATGCAAGTGGCTCCAAGGGCGCGAGGGATCAGTGCGCTGGAGCCAAAGCCAGTGAGCATGGAGGGCAATGCCCACACGCTGCAAGTCACGGACGCCCAGCCCACCGCGATGGATAGGCCGGCAAACTCGCTGCCAGTTGACCATACATTGACCGCCATTGGCATCCTTACATCCGGCCCAAAGGAATCCACGGATGATGCGGTTGACCTTCTTGAGAATGGTCTGGTTGAAGGCGATGGCCGTGAGGAAGTGAGTAGGGATAGCGCAAAGGACATGGCGAACGAGAGCTAGCCGGTCACCACGAGAGAGCATGGAGGCGCGCCATGTAGATAGCTTCCGCTCAAGCTTGAGCACGATGGGCAGCAGGCTGGACGAAGACGGCTTGCGGATGGAGAGAGGTAGGCCAAGGTATTGCACGGGGAACTGCGTCATGGGGCAGTGCATCATCATCGGCGATGAGGGCCGTGTGCTTGTCGGTGCACCTGATTGGAGTGGCGGAGCATTTGGCGAAGTTGGTTTGTAGGCCGGACGCGACGCCGAAAACGCGCAGGATCTCCCTGATAGCCGTCAAGTCATGGCGGTCGGGATGGCAGAAGATGACGACATCATCGGCATAGAGCGAGATGCTGGAACTGGCGTGCTTGGGCGTGAGACGACGGAGGAGCCCGAGATCAACCGTGCGAAGAAGCATGGAGTTGAGGACGTCGATGACGATGGTGAATAGCATAGAGGAGACGGGTCTCCCTATCGCAGCCAGCAAGCATGGTCGATGGGCGGCCCGGGTTGCCCGTTGATCAAGACCCTGGTCGAGGCGGTAGATAGGAGGATCGAGATCCAGTCCCTTCAGCGGCGCCCGAAGCCAAGGTGTCTCAGTGTCTCCAGGAGGAAAGGCCACGAGACGCTATCGAAGGCCCTAGCGATGTCAAGCTTGAGCAGCATGCGCGGGGACTTGAGGTCGTGGAGGAGGCGGGCCGTCTGCTGAACCAGGAGGAAGTTATTGTGGATGCATCTCCCGGCAATGAATGCGCTTTGGTTAGTCGAAACCATGCCGCCGAGCTTTGGGGCGAGGCGAAGTGATAGAACCTTCGCGAAGAGCTTGGTGATAAGGTGGATGAGGCTAATGGGGCGATAGTCTGAGAACGCCGCTGCGTCCGCACACTTGGGGAGAAGGGTGAGAAGCGCCTCATTAAGCTTTTGGAAGCCGCGCCCATTGGCGGTGTACAACTTGTTGAACGCATCATGGATATCTTGCTTGATGATGTCCCAGGAAGCCCGAAGAAACTTGGTCGTGAAGTCATCTGGTCCTGGCACTTTGCCGGATGGTAAGCACTGCACCACGCGCCAAATTTCCTCCTCGGAGAAAGGTTCGTCAAGGTCATCAAGAGGGGAGGTCTACTGCCGAAGGATTGATTGATCGATGGAGAACTCCCACGCCTCAGCCATGCCAAGGACGCCCGAGAAGTGGCTGAAGGCAGCCTCGGCCATGGCGTCGTGGCTCGCGACAGTCAGCGCGCCAACCTGGAGGGTGGTAATGGCGGTCCATTGCTTCCTATGAGAGGCGTGGATCTTCATGTAGGAGACAACCACGTCGTCGCCATGAAGCCAGGTGAGACTGACGCGCTGACGCGCGATGGACCGCTCAAGGGAGGCCAACCCAAGGTAGGAACACTTAAGCTTCCGACGCAACCAAGCCTCGTCGTGGCTGAGCGGCCGGTAGTCCTAGGCGGCGTCAAGTCTAGCGATGATTTCACGAGCCACCTTGAGCTGGAGGGAGACATTGCCAATGGTGCGCGCACTCCAAGATTGCAGGCGATGAGCGGTGATCTTGAGACGCGCCACGATGCGCCGGTAGGGGTCAGGGTCCGGATGGACGGAGTTCCACGCCTCGAAGACCACGTGGTGGAACCCGTCGAGCTTCGGCCAGAAGCGCTCGAAGTGGAAGCGGCGCGCGCTGGGCAGGTGAGAGACACAATCCACGAGCAGGGGGCACTGGTCGGAGGCCGCGGAGGAGAGACATTGGAGCAAGCAGTTTGGATGGGCGATCTCCCAACCGAATGTGCAAAGCACGCGGTCGATGCGGACAAGCGTTGGAGCCTCGCGCTCACTAGACCAGGTATAACGGCGACCGTGAAGGTAAATATCACGAAGCTCCTCGTCTGCAATGAACCGCCGAAATCTGTTCATGCAACGATGATTGATATGCGGGTTGTTCTAGTGAAAGTACGGACCCTAGGCCTTGTTTTCAAGCATTGCAATACCATTTTTGTGTCTGTTTACTATTTGCTACCTTGCTATTTTTATTTATTCAGATTATAAAAA
Organism: Triticum dicoccoides; assembly: GCF_002162155.2. Taxonomy (NCBI): domain Eukaryota; kingdom Viridiplantae; phylum Streptophyta; class Magnoliopsida; order Poales; family Poaceae; genus Triticum; species Triticum dicoccoides. The sequence continues at coordinate 472,815,493 of NC_041393.1, read as the reverse complement.
TATATTTCTACCATCCATATTACACTTCTATCACCATCTCTTCCCCGAACTAGTGCGCTTACGCAATTTTCCATTGTATTGGGTGTGTTGGGGACACAAGAGATTTCTTGTATTTTGTTGCAGGGTCATTTGAGAGAGACCATCTTCATCCTACACCTCTCATGGATTGATAAACCTTAGGTCATCCAATTGAGGGAAAATTGCTACTGTCCTACAAAACTCTGCGCTTGGAGGCCCAACACGTGTCTACAGGAATAAAGTTGCGTAGTAGACATCAGCAACCCAATAGTTATCTTTATTATTCCCTTTTTATTTTTGTGAGTCAACATGATTATTGCTACTGTGATGACTATATTTGTATATTTTTGATACGTCTCCAACGTATCTATAATTTTCTTATTGTTCCATGTTGTTTTATTATCAATCTTGGATGTATTATAATCATTTTATAGTCATTTATATCATTTTTTGGTACTAACCCATTGACATAGTGCCAAGTGCCAGCTATTTTTTCATGTTTTTTACATCACAGAAAATCCTTATCAAACGAAGTCCAAATGCCACGAAACTTTAGGAAGATTTTTTATGGACCAGAAGGAAGAAGTTGGGCCCTCGTTGCACCTGGGGGGAGTCCCGAGGAGGGGACAACCCACCAGGGGGCGCCAGGAGTCCCAGGCGCGCCCTTCTGGGTTATGCCCACCTCGGGTGCCCCCTGGACCGCCTCTTTGGTCTATAAATACCCCAATATTCCAGAAACCCTAGGGGAGTCGACGAGACATTCATCCAGCCGCCGCAGAGTCCAGAACCACCAGATCCCAACTAGACACCATCACGGAGGGGTTCACCACTTCCATTGTTGCCTCTCTAATGATGCGTGAGTAGTTCTTTTTAGACCTTTGGGTCCGTAGTTAGTAGCTAGATGGCTCTCTCTCTCGCTGAATTCTCAATGCAATGGTCTCTTGGAGATACATATGATGTAACTCTTTTTGCGGTGTGTTTGTTGGGATCTGATGAACTTCGAGTTTATGATCAGTCATATCTTTTTATATCCATGAAAGTTATTTGAGTTTCTTTGATCTCTTATAGCCTCGTATTTCTTCTCCGATATTTGGGTTTTGTTTGGCCAACTTGATCTATTTATCTTGCAATGGGAAGAGGTGCCCGGTAGTGGGTTCGATCTTACGGTGCTCGATCCCAGTGATAGAAAGGGAACCGACATGTATGTATCGTTGCTACTGAGGATAAAAAGACGAGATCTACATCTACCGCCATATAGATAAACGGATCTTCTCTACATCATGTCATCATTCTTATTGCATTACTCCATTTTTCCATGAACTTAATACACTAGATGCATGCTAGATAGCGGTCGATGTGTGGAGTAATAGTAGTAGATGTAGGCAGGAGTCGGTCTACTAATCTTGGACGTGATGCCTATGTATTGATCATTGCCTGGATATCGTCATGATTATTTGAGATTCTATCAATTGCCCAACAGTAATTTGTTTACCCACCGTGTGCTATCTTTCTCGAGAGAAGCCACTAGTGAAACCTACGGCCCCCGGGTCTTCTTTATTCTCATACATTTGCTTGCGATCTACTTTTCCTTTGCATTTTTACTCAGATCTATTAAACCAAAAATACAAAATACCTTGCTGCAATTTTTCCTTATTTATTTTATTTGCATTCGATCTATCAATTTACTACAAAATTATCTCACGTCCGTTTGCCTATCTTCAGCGACGTACCCCGAAAGGGATTGACAACCCCTTTAACACGTCGGGTTGCGAGTGGTTGTTATTTGTGTGCAGGGGCTGTTTACGTTGTGTTGCTTGGTTCTCCTACTGGTTCGATAACCTTAGTTTCATATCTGAGGGAAATACCTATTGCCACTGTGCAGCAGCATCCCTTCCTCTTTGGGAAAAAAACCGACGTAGCTTCAAGCGACATCAAAAGGAATTTTTGGCGCCATTGTCGTGGACGATCTTCATCATAACCAGGTTCCTAATCACAAATCTCATATCCTTGCAATTTACATTATTTGCCATTTGCCTCTCGTTTTCCTCCCCCCCCCCCACTTCACAAAAAATTACCGTTTTATTTGCCTCTCTTTTTCCGTTTGTCGTTTTCTTGCCGGATCTATTTTTAGTGCAATCTTGTTGTGTGGTCATCATGACTAAAGAGAACACCAAGTTATGTGATTTCTCAAGTACCAACAACAATGATTTTATTGGCACTCCGCTTGCTCCCCCCGCCACTAGTGCGGAGACTTGTGATATTAATATTGCTTTCCTGAATCTTGTTATGAAAGACCAATTTTCCAGAACTCCTAATGAGGTTGCCGCGTCCCATCTTAATACCTTCGTGGAATTATGTGATATGCAAAAGAAAAAAGATGTGAACAATGATGTGGTCAAGATGGAATTGTTTCCGTTCTCTTTGCGTGATTCTGCAAAAATTTGGTTCTCTTCTTTGCCTCGCAATAGTATCGATTCTTGGAATAAGTGGAAAGATGCTTTTATCACTAAGTATTTTCCTCCAGCAAAAATTATTTCCCTTAGAACCCAGATCATGAATTTCAAGCAACTTGAACATGAGCATGTTACACAATCTTGGGAAAGGATGAAAATGATGCTAAGGAATTGCCCAACTCATGGGTTAAATCTTTGGATGATCATACAAAAATTTTATGCGGGATTGAATTTTGTTTCTCGTAATCTTTTAGATTCGGCCGCGGGTGGAACTTTTATGGAAATCACTTTGGGTGAAGCCACCAAATTTCTTGATAATATCATGGCAAATTATTCACAATGGCATACCGAAAGAGCTCCTACTAGTAAAAAAGTAAATTCAGTTGAAGAAATTTCATCTTTGAGTGATAAAGTGTTGGAAATATGCCCTAGAGGCAATAATAAAATGGTTATTATTGTATTTCCTCGTTCATGATAATTGTCTTTTATTCATGCTATAATTGTGTTATCCGGAAATCGTAATACATGTGTGAATACATAGACTACAACATGTCCCTAGTGAGCCTCTAGTTGACTAGCTCGTTTATCAATAGATGGTCACAGTTTCCTGACCATGGACATTGGATGTCATTGATAAAGGGATCACATCATTGGGAGAATGATGTGATGGACAAGACCCAATCCTAAGCATAGCACAAGATCTTGTAGTTCGTTTGCTAGAGCTTTTCCAATGTCAAGTATTATTCCTTAGACCATGAGATCGTGTAACTCCCGGATACCGTAGGAGTGCTTTGGGTATACCAAATGCCACAACGTAACTGGGTGACTATAAAGGTGTACTACAGGTATCTCCGAAAGTGTCTGTTGGGTTGACACGGATCGAGACTGCGATTTGTCACTCCGTATGACGGAGAGGTATCTCTGGGCCCACTCGGTAATGCATTATCATAATGAGCTCAAAGTGACTAAGTGGTTAGTCACGGGATCATGCATTATGGTACGAGTAAAGTGACTTGCCGGTAACGAGATTGAACGAGGTATTGGGATACCGACGATCGAATCTCAGGCAAGTAACGTACCGATTAACAAAGGGAATTGAATACGGGATTACTTGAATCCTCGACATCGTGGTTCATTCGATGAGATCATCATGGAACATGTGGGAGCCAACATGGGTATCCAGATCCTGCTGTTGGTTATTGGCCGGAGAGTCGTGTCGGTCATGTCTACATGTCTCCCGAACCCGTAGGGTCTACACACTTAAGGTTCGGTGATGCTAGGGTTGTAGAGATAATAGTATGCGGTAACCCGAAAGTTGTTCGGAGTCCCGGATGAGATCCCGGACATCACGAGGAGTTCCGGAATGGTCCGGAGGTGAAGAATTATATATGGGAAGTCCAGTTTCGGCCATCGGGGATGTTTCGGGGGTCACCGGTATTGTACCGGGACCACTAGAAGGGTCCCGGGGGTCCACCGGGTGGGGCCACCTATCCCGGAGGGCCCCATGGGCTGAAGTGGGTGGGGAACCAGCCCCTGGTGGGCTGGTGCACCCCCCCCCCCTTGGCCCCCCCCCACGCCTAGGGTTGGAAACCCTAGGGGTGGGGGCGCACCCACTTGGCTTGGGGGGCAAGCCACCCCCCTTAGCCGCCGCCCCCCCTTGAGATGGGATCTCCAAGGGGGCCGGTGAAGGAAATATGCCCTAGAGGCAATAATAAAGTTATTATTTATTTCCTCATATCATGATAAATGTTTATTATTCATGCTAGAATTGTATTAACCGGAAACATAATACATGTGTGAATACATAGACAAACACAACGTCATTAGTATGCCTCTACTAGACTAGCTTATTAATCAAGGATGGTTATGTTTCCTAACCATAGACATGTGTTGTCATTTGATTAATGGGATCACATCATTAGAAGAATGATGTGATTGACATGACCCATTCCGTTAGCCTAGCACTTGATCGTTTAGTATATTGCTATTGCTTTCTTCATGACTTATACATGTTCATGTAACTATGAGATTATGCAACTCCCGTTTACCGGAGGGACACTTTGGGTGCTACCAAACGTCACAACGTAACTGGGTGATTATAAAGGAGTACTACAGGTGTCTCCAAAGGTACATGTTGTGTTGGCGTATTTCGAGATTAGGTTTTGTCACTCCGATTGTCGGAGAGGTATCTCTGGGCCCTCTCGGTAATGCACATCACTATAAGCCTTGCAAGCAATGTAGCTAATGAGTTAGTTACGGAATGATGCATTACGTAACGAGTAAAGAGACTTGCCGGTAACGAGATTGAACTAGGTATTGGATACCGACGATCGAATCTCGGGCAAGTAACATACCGATGACAAAGGGAACAACGTATGTTGTTATGCGGTTTGACCGATAAAGATCTTCGTAGAATATGTAGGAGCCAATATGGGCATCCAGGTCCCGCTATTGGTTATTGACCGAGAATAGTTCTAGGTCATGTCTACATAGTTCTCGAACCCGTAGGGTCCGCATGCTTAACGTTACGATGACAGTTTTATTATGAGTTTATAAGTTTTGATGTACCGAAGTTTGTTCGGAGTCCCGGATGTGATCGCGGACATGATGAGGAGTCTCGAAATGGTCGAGACATAAAGATTGATATATTGGACGACTATATTCGGACACCGGAAGTGTTCCGGGTGATTTCGGAGAAAACTGAAGTGCCGGAGGGGTTACCGGAACCCCCCGGGGAAGTATTGAGCCTTAGTGGGCCTGAGGGGAGAGAGAGGGCAGTAGCCCAGGAGGTGGAGCCCCCCCCCCATGAGGAGTCCGAATTGGACTAGGGGAGGGGGCGCGGCCCCCCCTTTCCCTCTTCCTCTCCCTCTCTTTCCTTCCCCCTTCCTCCTTCCTACTGGGACTAGGAAAGGGGAGTCCTACTCCCACTAGGAGGACTCCCCCCTCCCTGGCGCGCCCCCTAGGGTCGGCCGGCCTCCCCCTTGCTCCTTTATATACAGGGGCAGGGGGCACCCTAGACACACACAAGTTGATCTACGGATCGTTCCTTGGCCGTGTGCGGTGCCCCCTCCACCATATTCCACCTCGGTCATATCATCGCGGAGTTTAGGCGAAGCCCTGCGCCGGTAGAACATCATCATCGTCACCACGCCGTCGTGCTGACGGAACTCATCCCCAACGCTTTGCTGGATCGGAGCCCGGCGATCGTCATCGAGCTGAACGTGTGCTGAACTCGGAGGTGCCGTACGTTCGGTACTTGGATCGGTCGGATCGTGAAGACGTACGACTACATCAACCGCGTTGTCATAACGCTTCCGCTTACGGTCTACAAGGGTACGTGGACAATACTCTCCCCTCTCGTTGCTATGCCATCACCATGATCTTGCGTGTGCGTAGGAAAATTTTGAAATTACTATGTTCCCCAACAGCCGGCGCCCCCCTGGCCCCTATATAAAGAGGGGGGAGGGAGGGCAGCCGCACCCAAGTCCCTGGCGCCTCCCTCTCCCTCTCATAGAGCTTGGCGAAGCCCTTCCGAGATCGCCGCTGCTTCCACCACCACGCCGTCATGCTGCTAGATCTCCATCAACCTCTCCCTCCCCCTTGCTGGATCAAGAAGGAGGAGACGTCTTCCCAACCGTACGTGTGTTGAATGCAGAGGTGCCGTCCGTTCGGCACTAGGATCATCGGTGATTTGGATCACGTCGAGTATGACTCCCTCAATCATGTTCTCTTGAACGCTTCCGCGCGATCTACAAGGGTATGTAGATGCACTCCTCTATCTGTTGCTAGATGACTCCATAGATTGATCTTGGTGAAAGTGTAGAATTTTTTTATTTTCTGCAACGTTCCCCAACGGTGGTATCAGAGCTAGGTCTATGCGTAGTTACTATGCACGAGTAGAACACAAACTTGTTGTGGGCGTAGATGTTGTCAATTTTCTTGCCACTACTAGTCTTATCTTGCTTTGGCGGCATCGTGGGATGAAGCGGCCCGGACCGACCTTACACGTACGCTTACATGAGACAGGTTCCACCGACTGACATGCACTTCTTGCATAAGGTGGCTAGCGGGTGTCTGTCTCTCCCACTTTAGTTGGAGCGGATTCGATGAAAAGGGTCCTTATGAAGGGTAAATATAAATTGGCATATCACGTTGTGGTTTTACGTATGTAAGAAATGTTCTTGCTAGAAACCTATAGAAGCCACGTAAAAACATGCAACAACAATTAGAGGATGTCTAACTTGTTTTTGCAGCATATGCCTTGTGATGTGATATGGCCAAAAGGATGTGATGAATGATATATGTGATGTATGAGATTGATCATGTTCTTGTAATAGGAATCATGACTTGCATGTCGATGAGTATGACAACCGGCAGGAGCCACAGGAGTTGTCTTTATTTTTTTGTATGACATGTGTGTCATTGAATAATGCCATGTAAATTACTTTACTTTATTGCTAAACACGTTAGCCATAGAAGTAGAAGTAATCGTTGGCGTGACAACTTCATGAAGACACGATGATGGAGATCATGATGATGGAGATCATGGTGTCATGCCGGTGACGAAGATGATCATGGCGCCCCGAAGATGGAGATCAAAGAAGCAATATGATATTGGCCATACATGTCACTATTTGATTGCATGTGATGTTTATCATGTTTTGCTTCTTATTTGCTTAGTATGACGGTAGTAAATAAGATGATCCCTTATAATAATTTCAATAAAGTGTTCCCCCTAACTGTGCGCCGTTGCGAAAGTTCGTTGTTTCGAAGCACCACGTGATGATCGGGTGTGATAGATTCTAACATTCACATACAATGGGTGTAAGACAGATTTACACATGCAAAACACTTAGGTTGACTTGACGAGCCTAGCATGTACAGACATGGCCTCGGAACACAAGAGACCGAAAGGTCGAACATGAGTCGTATGGAAGATATGATCAACATGGAGATGTTCACCGATGGTGACTAGTCCGTCTCATGTGATGATCGGACACGGGGTAGTCGAGTCAGATCATGTATCACTTAGATGACTAGAGGGATGTCTAATCTGAGTGGGAGTTCATTAAATAATTTGATTAGATGAACTTAATTATCATGAACTTAGTCTAAAAACCTTTGCAAAATGTCTTGTAGATCAAATGGCCAACGCTCATGTCAACCTCAACTTCAACGCGTTCCTATAGAAAACCAAGCTGAAAGATGATGGCAGCAACTACTCGGATTGGGTCCGGAACCTGAGGATCATCCTCATAGCTGCCAACAAAGCATATGTCCTAGAAGGACCGCTAGGTGAAGCACCCATCCCAGAGAACCAAGACATTATGAACGCTTGGCAATCACGTGCTGATGATTACTCCCTCGTTCAGTGCGGCATGCTTTATAGCTTAGAACCGGGGCTCCAAAGGCGTTTTGAGCAACACGGAGCATATGAGATGTTCGAAGAGCTGAAAATGGTTTTCCAAGCTCATGCTCGGGTCGAGAGATATGAAGTCTCCGACAAGTTCTACAGTTGTAAGATGGAGGAAAATAGTTCTATCAGTGAGCACATACTCAAAATGTCTGTGTTGCACAACCGCTTGTCCCAGCTGGAGATTAACCTCCCGGACGAGGCGGTCATTGACAGAATCCTTCAGTCGCTCCCACCTAGCTACAAGAGCTTTGTGATGAACTACAATATGCAGGGGATGGTGAAAACTATTCCTAAAGTATTTTCAATGCTGAAATCAGCAGAGGTGGAAATCAAAAAGGAACATCAAGTGTTGATGGTCAATAAAACCACTGGTTTCAAGAAAGGCAAGGGTAAGAAGAACTTCAAGAAGGACGGCAAGGGAGTTGCCGCGCCCGGTAAGCCAGCTGCTGGGAAGAAGCCAAAGAATGGACCCAAGCCTGAGACTGAGTGCTTTTATTGCAAGGGAAAGGGACACTGGAAGCGGAACTGCCCCAAATACTTAGCGGACAAGAAGGCCGGCAACACCAAAGGTATATGTGATATACATGTAATTGATGAGTACCTTACCAGTACTCGTAGTAGCTCCTGGGTATTTGATACCGGTGCGGTTGCTCATATTTGTAACTCAAAGCAGGAGCTGTGGAATAAGCGGAGACTGGCGAAGGACGAGGTGACGATGCGCGTCGGGAATGGTTCCAAGGTCGATGTGATCGACGTCGGCACGCTACCTCTACATTTACCTATGGGATTAGTTTTAAACCTCAATAATTATTATTTAGTGCCAGCTTTGAGCATGAACATTGTATCTGGATCTCGTTTAATGCGAGATGGCTACTCATTTAAATCCAAGAATAATGGTTGTTCTATTTATATGAGAGATATGTTTTATGGTCATGCCCCGCTGGTCAATGGTTTATTCTTAATGAATCTCGAATGTGATGTTACACATATTCATAGTGTGAATACCAAAAGATGTAAAGTTGATAACGATAGTCCCACATACTTGTGGCACTACCGCCTTGGTCACATTGGTGTCAAACGCATGAAGAAGCTCCATGCTGATGGACTTTTGGAGTCTCTTGATTACGAATCATTTGACACGTGCGAACCATGCCTTATGGGCAAAATGACCAAGACTCCATTCTTCGAAACAATGGAGCGAGCAACCAACTTACTTGAAATCATACATACTGATGTGTGCGGTCCAATGAGCGTTGAGGCTCACGGAGGATATCGTTATGTTCTCACTCTCACTAACGACTTGAGTAGATATGGGTATGTCTACTTAATGAAACACAAGTCTGAGACCTTTGAAAAGTTCAAAGAATTTCAGAATGAGGTAGAGAATCAACGTGACCAAAAGATAAAGTTCTTACGATCAGATAGTGGGGGAGAATATTTAAGTCACGAATTTGGTACGCACTTAAGGAAATGTGGAATCGTTTCACAACTCACGCCGCCTGGAACACCTCAGCGTAACGGTGTGTCCGAACGTCGTAATCGCACTCTATTGGATATGGTGCGATCTATGATGTCACTCACCGATTTACCGCTATCTTTTTGGGGATACGCTCTAGAGACAGCTACATTCACTTTAAATAGGGCACCGTCTAAATCCGTTGAGACGACACCATATGAATTATGGTTTGGGAAGAAACCAAAGCTGTCGTTTCTAAAAGTTTGGGGATGCGATGCTTATGTAAAGAAACTTCAACCTGAAAAGCTTGAACCCAAGTCGGAAAAATGCGTCTTCATAGGATACCCTAAGGAAACCATTGGGTATACCTTCTACCTCAGATCCAAGGGCAAGATCTTTGTTGCGAAGAACGAGTCCTTTCTGGAGAAAGAGTTTCTCTCGAAAGAAGTGAGTGGGAGGAAAGTGGAAATTGATGAAGTACTACCTCTTGAAAGTAGCGCAGCTCAGGAAGATGTTCCTGTGGTGCCTGGGAAACTAATGATGATGATCAAGGTACTTCGGATCAAGTTACTACTGAACTTCGTAGGTCCACGAGGACACGTTCCACACCAAAGTGGTATGGCAACCCTGTCCTGGAAATCATGTTGTTAGACAACGGTGAACCTTCGAACTATGAAGAAGCAATGGCGGGCCCAGATTCCAACAAATGGCTTGAAGCCATGCAGTCCGAGATAGGATCCATGTATGAAAACAAAGTATGGACTTTGACAGACTTGCCCGATGATCGGCGAGCGATAGAAAACAAATGGATCTTTAAGAAGAAGACGGACGTGGATGGTAATGTTACCATCTATAAAGCTCGACTTGTCGCTAAGGGTTATCGACAAGTTCAAGGGGTTGACTATGATGAGACTTTCTCTCCCGTAGCAAAGCTGAAGTCCGTCCGAATCATGTTAGCAATTGCTGCATACTATGATTATGAGATATGGCAAATGGACGTCAAAACGGCATTCCTTAACGGTCATCTTAAGGAAGAACTGTATATGATGCAGACGGAGGGTTTTGTCGATCCTAAGAATTCTAACAAGGTATGCAAGCTTCAGCGCTCCATCTATGGGCTGGTGCAAGCATCTCGGAGTTGGAACATTCGCTTTAATGAAATGATCAAAGCGTTTGGGTTTATGCAGACTTATGGAGAAGCCTGCGTTTACAAGAAAGTGAGTGGGAGCTCTGTAGCATTTCTCATATTATATGTGGATGACATACTTTTGATGGGAAATGATATAGAACTTTTGGACAGCATTAAGGCCTACTTGAATAAGTGCTTTTCAATGACTGACCTTGGAGAAGCTGCTTACATATTAGGCATCAAGATCTATAGAGATAGATCGATACGCCTCATAGGTCTTTCACAAAGCACATACCTTGGTAAGATATTGAAGAAGTTCAATGTGGATCAGTCCAAGAAGGGGTTCTTGCCTGTGTTGCAAGGTGTGAAATTGAGCTCGGCTCAATGTCCGACCACGGCAGAAGATAGAGAAAAGATGAGTGTCGTCCCTGCCTCAGCCATAGGGTCTATCATGTATGCCATGACCTATACCAGACCTGATGTAAACCTTGTCGTAAGTTTGGTAGGAAGGTACCAAAGTAATCCCGGCATGGAACACTGGACATCGGTCAAGCATATCCTGAAGTACCTGAAAAGGACTAAGGACATGTTTCTCGTATATGGAGGTGAGGAAGAGCTCGCCGTAAAGGGTTACGTCGACGCTAGCTTCGACACAGATCTGGATGACTCTAAGTCACAAACCGGATACGTGTATATTTTGAATGGCGGGGCAGTAAGCTGGTGCAGTTGCAAGCAAAGCGTGGTGGTGGGATCTACATGTGAATCGGAGTACATGGCAGCCTCGGAGGCAGCGCATGAAGCAATATGGGTGAAGGAGTTCATCACCGACCTAGGAGTCATACCCAATGCGTCGGGGCCGATAACACTCTTTTGTGACAACACTGGAGCTATTGCCCTTGCCAAGGAGCCCAGGTTTCACAAGAAGACCAGGCACATCAAGCGTCGCTTCAACTCCATTCGTGAAAATGTTCAAGATGGAGATATAGATATTTGCAAAGTGCATACGGATCCGAATGTCGCAGATCCGTTGACTAAACCTCTTCCGCGAGCAAAACATGATCAACACCAGAACTCTATGGGTGTTCGATTCATCACAATGTAACTAGATTATTGACTCTAGTGCAAGTGGGAGACTGTTGGAAATATGCCCTAGAGGCAATAATAAAATGGTTATTATTGTATTTCCTCGTTCATGATAATTGTCTTTTATTCATGCTATAATTGTGTTATCCGGAAATCGTAATACATGTGTGAATACATAGACCACAACATGTCCCTAGTGAGCCTCTAGTTGACTAGCTCGTTTATCAATAGATGGTCACAGTTTCCTGATCATGGACATTGGATGTCATTGATAACGGGATCACATAATTGGGAGAATGATGTGATGGACAAGACCCAATCCTAAGCATAGCACAAGATCGTGTAGTTCGTTTGCTAGAGCTTTTCCAATGTCAAGTATTATTCCTTAGACCATGAGATCGTGTAACTCCCGGATACCGTAGGAGTGCTTTGGGTATACCAAATGTCACAACGTAACTGGGTGACTATAAAGGTGTACTACAGGTATCTCCGAAAGTGTCTGTTGGGTTGACACGGATCGAGACTGGGATTTGTCACTCCGTATGACGGAGAGGTATCTCTGGGCCCACTCGGTAATGCATTATCATAATGAGCTCAAAGTGACTAAGTGGTTAGTCGCGGGATCATGCATTACGGTACGAGTAAAGTGACTTGCTGGTAACGAGATTGAACGAGGTATTGGGATACCGACGATCAAATCTCGGGCAAGTAACGTACCGACTGACAAAGGGAATTGAATACGGGATTACTTGAATCCTCGACATCATGGTTCATTCGATGAGATCATCGTGGAACATGTGGGATCCAACATGGGTATCCAGATCCCGCTGTTGGTTATTGGCCGGAGAGTCGTCTCGGTCATGTCTACATGTCTCCCGGACCCGTAGGGTCTACACACTTAAGGTTCGGTGACGCTAGGGTTGTAGAGATAATAGTATGCGGTAACCCGAAAGTTGTTTGGAGTCCCAGATGAGATCCCGGACGTCACGAGGAGTTCCGGAATGGTCCGGAGGTGAAGAATTATATATGGGAAGTCCAGTTTCGGCCATCGGGAATGTTTCGGGGGTCACCGGTATTGTATCGGGACCACCGGAAGGATCCTGGGGGTCCACCGGGCGGGGCCACCTATCCCGGAGGGTCCCATGGGCTGAAGTGGGAGGGGAACCAGCCCTTGGTGGGCTGGTGCGCCCCCCTTGGGCCCCCCTGCGCCTAGGGTTGGAAACCCTAGGGATGGGGGCGCACCCACTTGGCTTGGGGGCAAGCCACCCCCCTTGGCCGCCGCCCCCCCTTGAGATGGGATCTCCAAGGGGGCCGGCGCCCCCTGGCCCCTATATAAAGAGGGGGGAGGGAGGGCAGCCGCACCCAAGTCCCTGGCGCCTCCCTCTCCCTCTGCAACACCTCTCCCTCTCGTGGAGCTTGGCGAAGCCCTGCCGAGATCGCCGCTGCTTCCACCACCACGCTATCGTGCTGCTGGATCTCCATCAACCTCTCCCTCCCCCTTGCTGGATCAATAAGGAGGAGACGTCTTCCCAACCGTACGTGTGTTGAACGCAGAGGTGCCGTCCGTTCGGCACTAGGATCATCGGTGATTTGGATCACGTCGAGTACGACTCCCTCAACCCCGTTCTCTTGAACGCTTCCACGCGATCTACAAGGGTATGTAGATGCACTCCTCTATCTCGTTGCTAGATGACTCCATAGATTGATCTTGGTGACAGTGTAGAAATTTTTTATTTTCTACAATGTTCCCCAACATAAAGTTTATGCTCTTATGAAATTGGTTGCTAGTAAAAGTGCTCCTATTGATTATAATGATATGCCTTTGTCTACTTTGATTGAGAAAAATAGTGACGCCATTGATGTGAATTTTATCTCTAGAAATAATTTCAATAACAATGCTTATAGAGGTAAATTTAATCCTAGGCCTTTTCCTGGTAATTCCTCTAATAATTATGGTAATTCCTATGGAAATCAATATTAGAATAATAATAAGAACACCTCTGATCTTGAGAATAATATTAAATAATTTATCAACAAACAAAAAGTTTTCAACACTTCCATCGAAGACAAGTTGAATAAGATTGATGATTTGTCTAGAAGTGTTGATATAATTGCTCATGATGTGGAAAATCTCAAGATGAAAATTTTTGTACCTAAAGTAGATGAATCAATTAAAGCTCTTTATATTTCTATGGATGAAAGTAAGAAAAGAACTGCTATGCTTAGAGCTAAAAGAGAATTTTTAGAGAAAGCTTTTTCTAGTGATTACTCTTGCAAAGATGATGAAGATCTTAAAATGATTGGTGTTTCTTTTATTGATTCCTTGTTTAGTAAAATTAAGAATGATGAAAAAGGGATTGGAGAATAGTCAACTTTAGGTAGAAGGCGTCCCAATATTTCGGAGGGTGCAAATCTTGTTGAGAAAATTGATAAAAGTGGGTTTGAAGAGGTCAAAACTTTAGCTAGTGATGTGCCCACTCTTTTGGATTACAAAGACTTTAATTATGATAGTTGCTCTTTGATTGATTGTATTTCTTTGTTGTAATCCATGATAAATTCACCCCATGCTTATGAACAAAATAAATCTTTCACTAAACATATTGTTGATGCTATGATGAAAGCTCTTGAAGAAAAATTGGAATTAGAAGTTTCAGTTCCTAGAAAATTGCATGATGAGTGGGAACCTACTATTAAAGTCAAGATTAAAAATTATGAGAGTTTTGCTTTGTGTGACTTGGGTGCTAGTGTTTCTACAATTCTGAAATCTTTATGTGATGTGCTTGGTCTTACTAATTTTGACGAATGTTCTTTGAATTTGCACTTGGCGGATTCTACTATTAAAAAGCCTATTGGAAGATTTAATGATGTTCTTATTCTTGCAAATATAAATTATGTGCCCAAGATTTTATTGTTCTTGATATTGATCGCAATCTGTCTTGTCCAATTATTCTTAGTAGACCATTTTTACGCACTATCGGTGCCGTGATTGATATGAAAGAAGGCAATATTAAGTTCCAATTTCCTTTGAGGAAGGGCATGGAACACTTTCCTAGAACTAGAATTAAGCCATCCTATGAATCAATCATGAGGGCATCTTATGGATCTCGAACCAAAGATGACAAAACTTAGATCCTTGCTTTATGCCTAGCTAAGGGCGTAAAACTATAGGCTTGTTGGGAGGCAACCCAATGAATAAAATTCATTTTTGCCTTTTGCTTTCTGTTCTTGTGTGTTTACACAATTATGCTACAGTTATTATTTTATTTTTTATGTTTTAATTAGTGTTTGTGCCAAGTAGAACCGATAGGATCTTCTTGGGTGATAGTTGTTTGATCTTGCTGAAAAAGACAGAAACTTTGTGCTCACGAAATTAATTCTCATTTTTTATAAGAAAGAGCTTTTGCCCTGATTCTTTTTGAAGAAGATTAATATACAAATTGCTCAGGTCGTCTAGTTTTTCATAATTTTTGAAGTTCCAGAAGTTTTCATTTAAGTCAGATTGCTACAGACTGTTCTGTTTTGACAGATTCTGTTTTCTTTGTGTTGTGTGCTTATTTTGATGGCTCTATGGTTTCCTTTGATGAGTTTTTGCCATAGAAAAGTTGGAATACAATAGATATAATACAAAAACAAAATATGAATTTGTTTGATAGAACACTTATAGTAGTGGTTTACTTTCTTTCACTAACGGATCTCACGGAGGTTTTGTTGAGTTTTGTGTGATTGAAGTTTTCAAGTTTTGGGTTATCTTACGATGGATGAAATAAGGATAGAAGAGCCTAAGCTTGGGGATGCCCCGGCATCCCAATCTTTTATCCAAGAATGAGCAACCAACTAAGCTTGGGGATGCCCCCGAGTGGCATCCCCTCTTTCTTCTAATGACCATCAGTATTTTACTCGAGACTATATTTTTATTCGTCACATGATATGTGTTTTGCTTGGAGCGTCTTGTATGATATGAGCCTTTGCTTGTTTTATTTTGTGTTTTAAGTCATCAATCCTTGCTGGACACACCTATTCGAGAGAGGCAAAATTATGTCATGACTTGTTAGAATTGCTCTCTATGCTTCACTTAAATTGTTATGAGCAATGGACTTGCTCTAGTGCTTCACTTATATCTTTTTGAGCACGGTGTGCTTAGTATTTTTGAAGAAATGCTCTCTTGCTTCACTTAGATTTATTTGAGATTTAGTAAAATTTTGAAGAAATTCTCTCTTGCTTCACTTAAATTATTTTGAGAGAAATAAAATTTTTTATGCTCATGTTCTTCACTTATATTTGTTTGAGCTTATGAAAAGCAACAAAGGAAAAATTAGTCTGAAAGTGATAGATATCCAAGAAGGATAAAGAAATAAAAAATGTCATGAAGATCATTGGACAAAATAAACTTGATTCTTAGTAATAGTTTTGAGATATGATGGTGTGATATGTGAGTTATATTGGTGAGTAACTGTGCTCTAGTAAGAATATTGGTGTCAAGGTTTGTGATTCCCTATGCATGCACGAAAGTCAATAATCATGCAATGAAAATTATATCCTACTTGTGGTGCATTATTTGGTGTTAATTATGCTTAATGATTGCTTATGAGATTATTCGTTTTTTTGTTGGTCGCTTCCCAATCTTTTGCTAGCCTTCATTTTGCACTAAGTATGACCTCTACTTGTGCATCCAAAATCCTTTAAACCAGTTCTGCCACATGAGTCCACTATATCTACCTATATGTGGTATTCTTTTGCCGTTCTAAGCAAATTTGCATGTGCCATCTCTAATTTTCAAAATAAACTTCTCTTTTGTGTGTTTACTTCGCTCACGGAACGGTAACGGGTGGCTAATATTTTCCATGCTAGATGTGTTGTTCTCAAGATGAGTGTTTATACACTTGTCATTGCACGAGAGTAAGGCAAAGGTATTAGGGATGCCCAGTCCCGAAATGCAAAAAAATTGAATTTACTTTATGTTGTCAAATAATAAATTCCTTGAAAAGTGTTGGTATGGAGGGCACCCGTGGATACGGTTAGCCATGGAAAGTGAAAGTATGGTGGAAAAAGGAATAAACTTTATTTTCTGTTTGGGAACCGCCTATGACATATCTAGCATGGAAAGTGTTCAGAACTCTAAGTCGTTTTCGTTGGTGGGATGGATACACCTCCCAAAATGTTTTTATCTCTAAGTTTTACGCTTTGAGCTCTGGCACCTCTACAAATCCCTACTTCCCTCTATGAAGGGCCTTTCTTTTACTTTATGCAATTTTTATTTAGAAATTTGAGTCTCCATCTTCTCTTATAAAAAGCACCAACTAGGAGGCAATATGATCGTACTTAAGTATTGGGTGTAGCTAATATTTGAATGTGTTTCATGAATGGATCAATGTTTGAGCATGATGGGCTAGGGATAACTTATTTTAGCGTTGATATTTTGAAAGACATGGTTGCTTGTTGATATGATTGAGTATCTAAATTATTATGTCAAAACTAGACTATTGCTTTGAATCACATAAAAAGTCCAAATGTCCATACTATAAAGAAAAGAATGTGATATGACATGATAGACAACACTCCACATCAAAAATTCTGTTTTTATCACTTACCTACTAGAGGACGAGCATTAGTTAAGCTTGGGGATGCTGATACGTCTCCAACGTATCTATAATTTTTGATTGTTCCATGATGTTTATTTATCAATCTTGGATGTTTTATAATCATTTCATATCATTTTTTGGTACTAACCTATTGACATAGTGCCAAGTGGCAGTTGCTGTTTTTTCCATGTTTTTTACATCGTAGAAAATCCTTATCAAACGGAGTCCAAATGGCACGAAACTTTATGGAGATTTTTTATGGACCAGAAGGAAGAAGTTGGGCCCTGGTTGCACCTGGGAGGAGTCCCGAGGAGGGGACAACCCACCAGGGTGCGCCAGGAGGCCCAGGCGCGCCCTGGTGGGTTGTGCCCACCTCGGGTGCCCCCTGGACCGCCTCTTTGCTCTACAAATACCCCAATATTCCAGAAACCCTAGGGGAATCGACGAAATATTCATCCAGCCGCCGCAGAGTCCAGAACCACCAGATCCAATCTAGACACCATCTCGGATGGGGTTCACCACCTCCATTGGTGCCTCTCCGATGATACGTGAGTAGTTCCTTGTAGGCCTTCGGGTCCGTGGTTAGTAGCTAGATGGCTCTTTCTCTCTCTCTCGCTGAATTCTCAATACAATGGTCTCTTGGAGATCCATATGATGTAACTCTTTTTGCGGTGTGTTTGTTGGGATCTGATGAACTTTGAGTTTATGATCAGTCATATCTTTTTTATATCCATGAAAGTTATTTGAGTTTCTTTGATCTCTTATATGCATGATCTCTTATAGCCTCATATTTCTTCTCTGATATTTGGGTTTTGTTTGGCCAACTTGATCTATTTATCTTGCAATGAGAAGAGGTGCCCGGTAGTGGGTTCAATCTTACGGTGCTCGATCCCAGTGACAGAAAGGGAACTGACACGTATGTATCGTTGCTACTAAGGATAAAAAGACGAGATCTATATCTACCGACATATAGATAAATGGATCTTGTCTACATCATGTCATCGTTCTTATTGCATTACTCCATTCTTCCATGAACTTAATACACTAGATGCATGCTGGATAGCGGTCGATGTGTGGAGTAATAGTAGTAGATGCAGGCAGGAGTCGGTCTACTAATCTTGGACGTGATGCCTATGTATTGATCATTGCCTGGATATCGTCATAATTATTTGAGGTTCTATCAATTGCCCAACGGTACTTTGTTTACCCACCGTTTGCTATCTTTCTCGAGAGAAGCCACTAGTGAAACCTACGGCCCCCGGGTCTTCTTTCTCATACATTTGTTTGCGATCTACTTTTCCTTTGCATTTTTATTCAGATCTATTAAACCAAAAATACAAAAATACCTTACTGCAATTTTTCCTTATTTACTTTATTTGACGTTCGATCTATCAATTTACTACAAAATTATCTCACGTCCGTTTGCCTATCTTCAGGCATCGTACCCCGAAAGGGATTGACAACCCCTTTAACACGTCGTGTTGCGAGTGGTTGTTATTTGTGTGCAGGGGCTGTTTACGTTGTGTTGCTTGGTTCTCCTACTGGTTCGATAACCTTGGTTTCATATCTGAGGGAAATACCTACCACCGATGTGTTGCATCATCCCTTCCTCTTTGGGGAAAAAACCGATGTAGCTTCAAGCAACATCACTCTATATCAAATATCATTTGATACCAAATTTCATGATTGTCACTTTGGATACACAAGTGCTCTTCCTTGCAAGACTAACCCATGTAGGTAGATGAACTCAAATTACAGTGGTGCTCCAACCATTGATGAGCTACATCAACCTTGAACATCCTACACAAGTTCAACTACATGATCAAGATCAACACCACCACCCAAGGTATGTCATTCCATCTTAGAGAAGCTTTACCCCAAGTCATGGGTCAAAGCAACTCAACAAGATGTGAATACGTCAAAATGCTTAATCGAAAATTGGTAACCCCATTTCGAGCTTAAACGATGAGTATGACCTACGATCAGGTGTTCTCACTTGACTCCTCAGTCAATATACTCTAACATAGGTGACTTTGTCGCCGCCCCTCTCTAGATGAATTTCTGTAGTGCTTATTTGTGTTCTTACATTTGTTCCTAGCATGTTTCCCTTTCACTTCATCTAGATTTATTTTCTTTTTCTCTGTTATGTTCTACATTTCCTGCATCCAATTCCTTGCAAATTATTCAGTTAATTCCTTGCAAATCTTTGTGAGATCTTATTTGCCCAGTGATCTGAGATGACAATTGCTTTCTCTTTGTGCTGAATTTGGTCTCACCGATTTGTTCCTTTATCGGCTGAACCGAAACAACTCGGTGCAACCGAAGAAAAGGACTCGGTGTTACCGATTTCAATGCTGAGAAAGCATTTTGCCATTTGCATCCTGCATATTTGTTCCAGCTCCACTCGATGATTCTTGTCCTCTACCAGCATCTTATATTACATGTTGCTTTGTAATGTGACTCAAGGACCAAACCTATTTGACTCATGCTCCAGAAGATCCCTTCTTGGAAATTGATGTCAAAGGGGGAGAGAGAGCACATCAAAGCTTATCACATAGAGAGAATGCACACCTTAAGCTTCTCCAGATTCTTATTATCCATAGAGGAGAGAAGTCACATGTCTTCAAGAGGGGAAAGACATGTTAGTATGTGTTATGGTTGCTATGATTATTTTGCTCTGATTTTCTTTCCCCTATCTTCTCCCATTATCCGATATCAGATTCACGGGGAGAAAGAGCTCATTTCCAAGGGAAGGAAATCTTTGGAATTCATTGCATATCTTTATTCTTTGGGGACATGTCTATATCCAAACAGA
Organism: Triticum dicoccoides; assembly: GCF_002162155.2. NCBI lineage: Eukaryota > Viridiplantae > Streptophyta > Magnoliopsida > Poales > Poaceae > Triticum > Triticum dicoccoides. The sequence goes on along the minus strand of NC_041393.1, from coordinate 472,795,544 downwards.
GTACTAAGTACTTACTCACTACATGTTATCCCAATCTTGGTACTTTTGTGGTTTTCTCAATTTGCTTTGTTTAGTAGGTGTTCTTGTGTTATCTAACCCTGTTTTCTCAAGTTCATCTCCTCCAAAGCTAGCTCAAGACCACAAGGTAAGTATATGCATCACACTCATGTGCATGATGATCTCTTGCTGATGTACATATTGTTTGCAAGAAGGACTCATGAACATGAAGGTATATTTCCTGTATCTGCATCATTTGCTCTGATACATATAGCCAAGATACATGTAACTCATTGCTTGCTCTGACATGTCTATGCATTCACATGCTCTTATATTCTATCTTCACATGATTGCATACATGTAGGGGGAGCCTATGAATGTTACATGTCCTTCCAAAGCTTTACTTGTTATTCTTCATATCTTTATCTAAAGCTTTGATGTATGTTGTCATCAATTACCAAAAAGGGGGAGATTGAAAGCACAAGTGCTTCCTGGGTGATTTTGGTAATTAATGTCAACATATCTCTTATTGGACTAACATTTTTATCTAGTACATTTCATAAAGTTCAACAAAGGCATGGCATGGACAAGAGGATGTGGAACCCCTTTTAGATGCCAAGGACAGAAGATTGGCAAAAGCTCAAGACTCTTCATTTCTATTTTTAGTGATCCAAGATCACATTGAGTCCATAGGAAAAGCCAATACTATTAAACGGGGATGAGGTGTTGCTTAATGGTCTACTTGATCAAAGTGCTTAGTGATATGCTCCAAAGCCCTCAACCACTTTCTCAATTCCAAATATGTCCTAAACCTAAAGTCAAACTCGGCCCCACCGATTTGATCTATCCGGCGCCACCGAGTTCACTTGACATAGCCACTGCCAGAAACCCTAATCAGTTCGGTCTCACCGATGGGGTCTCGGTCTCACCGAGATGGGCTTGCAAACTCTCTGTTGCCTGTTGCAATTATTTCGGTCTTCCCGAGATATGCAGTCGGTCCCACTGAGTTTGCTTGACCAACTCTCTGTTTGCTTATTACCAAAATCGGTCTCACCGAGTTTCTGTAATCGGTCAAACCGAGTTGAGGTTTTACCCTAACCCTAGCACATCGGCCCCACCGAGTTGATCTTGTTGGTCCCACCGAAAACTCTAACGTTCACATTTTGAACTAGTTCGGTCTCATCGAGTTTCACTATTCGGTCCCACCGAGTTTGGTAAATTGTGTGTAATGGTTAGATTTTGTGTGGGGGCTATATATACCCCTCCCCCTTCTCCATTCAAGTGAGAGCTATCAGAACGTTCCTACACTTCCAGCATATTCATTTTCTGAGAGAGAACCACCTACTCATGTGTTGAGACCAAGACATTCCAATCCAACCACAAGAATCTTGATCTCTAGCCTTCCCCGAGTTGCTTTCCACTCAAATCATCTTTCCACCATAGACAAATTTATGAGAGAGAATTGAGTGTTCGGGAGACTATCATTTGAAGCACAAGAGCAAGGAGTTCATCATCAACACATCATCTATTACCTTTTGGAGAGTGATGTCTCCTAGATTGGTTAGGTGTCACTTGGGAGCCTCCGTCAAGATTGTGGAGTTGAATCAAGGAGTTTGTAAGGGCAAGGAGATCGCCTACTTTGTGAAGATCTACCCAAGTGAGGCAAGTCCTTCGTGGTCGATGGCCATGGTGGGATAGACAAGGTTGCTTCTTCGTGGACCCTTCATGGGTGGAGCCCTCCGTGGACTTGCGCAACCGTTACCCTTCGTGGGTTGAAGTCTCCACCAACGTGGATGTATGATAGCACCACCTATCGGAACCACGTCAAAAATCTCCGTGTCTTCAATTGCGTTTGCACACTGCAATCCCATCCCTTTACTTTCTTACAACTTGCATGCTTTACTTTCCACTGCTCATACACTCTTGCCATGCTTGGTTGAAATGTATTGTGAATGTTCAAACGTGTGCTAAAACTCCACCTTAACTTGAAGAACTTAAAAACTGCTACTTTTCTTTGTTGAGGGTCTAATCACCCCTCCCCCTCTAGACACCTCTTCTCGATCCTTTCACCGTTGCTTGGCCGAGCCATGAACAGCTAGAAATTATTGTATGAACAGGCTAACCTGAATATTGATTGAACAGACTAGTCTGAAGACAAAATGTTGAAGTCTGGCCCCATTAATAGTTAAGTGTGCTAAAAAAGGAAATCTTGAACTGTATTGCTGATGTACCATGGATGATGATCTCGGGCAGTAATTAGCATCCATTCCGAATGCCCAGTCGCTTAGGCTGGTCATAGTGAGAGTAACATAGCAAATAACATAACACATCCCAAGAAAAGTTTGCTTACATGGCATGTATTTAATGAGGAGAGAGATGGTTGGAGTAACATAATATGTTACTGTAACATAACACATCCCAAGGCAAAATGAGCCTACATCTTAATAAATGATGGCTTGCATGTTACTACATACATATTACTCCCCACTATAAAGGTGGTAACATAGAATAGTAACATATGCATGTTACTAGTCTAAGTTACTCCCCACTATGACCAGCCTTAAAAATGGACGGGTCAGTGAGGCTAACCACAACGCTCAAGTTCCGAGGCCAAGCCGGCTTCCCCGTCCAAAACAACAAGAAATAATTTCCCCATGAATCTAGGCAGGCTCCAGGCCAGGCATGCTGCAACGAGGACATGAACCAAACAAACCATTCGTGCGGGACGATCTCACGCCAGGTGAGGGGGAAAAACTGAGGGTGCAAACCAAACAAGGTCTAGGAGATTTTTTGTCCAAAAGGACCCCCTGGCCAACAGAATTGCCAAAAAAGACCACATGTCAAAAACATTGTCAAAAAGGACCCCCTCGCTAGTGGCGGCAGGCGCGGCAGGCGACACGTGGCGCCTGCCGCCGTGCCAGGAGGCGGCGGGCCCGGCCGCCACCGGAGGAGGCGGCCACCCCTTGCGAACGGATTATCGGCAGTGCTTCGCGCCGCGACGGAACGGGGCTGGCCAGGTGGGCCCGGCCGCCACTGGGTGAGGCGGCCTCCCCTGGCGCGGTCGGTGCCTGGCCGACAGGCCCTGCTGAGAGCGGGCCCCGCCAGTGGGCCTCGCCGCCACTGGGTGAGGCGGCACCCCTGCCGACAAAAAAGAGCTGCTGCTGCACGCTGACTGCACGGAAGGCGAGGTGCACTGTTGCTGGCGGCATCTTTGCATGCGCGGGAAAACGACACTGATTCCGTGACTCACGGCGCTGATTCCGATACAAATTTCGCTCTTTCTGATGATTCGAAAATTGACGCTGATAGCCTGCTTTTGCTTTAGTCATGCGCGGCGACAGGTTCCCTGTTGCAGACTTAGCTAATTCCCTCGCGCGTGCTGGCTATTGCTTGAGAGGACGCGACGGCACTGCAGAAATACACTCACTCGTTGCGGGAATCCGAGGTTCCCTGTTGTGCCGACACTACAGGGTTCGTAAAATATCCCGCCTAATTTCCTCTGTTCTCGCTTATTTTCTCGCCATCATTAATCGTCTGAGCCTATAAAAGAAGACACCGAGGCTCTCGTCCAGCCATCCTAGAAATCGCCAGTGCGCAAAGTGTGTAACACATTTTTTCAGTCGATATGAGTTTGCCTTGTTCAGATCAAAGCATTAGGCCGAGGAAAATGAAGAATGCAAGTTTGCCTCCTGGGGTGGCAGTCCTGCGGTGTTGGTGTGGCGATCTTTGCAAGGTGAAGGAGGTGACGGATTTTTTTGATTGGTTGGGCATGAAGTTTTTCATGTGCGCCAATTATGAGGAAGATCCTGCCGTAGCTCTTTCAGAGTACGACAAGCCTCCGGTATGCTTTAACCATCACGAATAGATATTGTTGGTATTTTCATTGATTCTTTAGTAACATTCTTGTTTCTTGTTGTAGTCTCCTCCGCCTCTGTGCATGTACTATCGTTGGATTGACACGGAGAAGCCGGCTTGGGCAGTGACTGAGATTCGTGAAAGAAGTCGCCGTGCGTGGAATAGTTTATTTGCGGAAGAGCGACGCGAGAAGGCGGAAGCTGAGGAGAAAGCAGAGCAAGAGAGAGAGTTAAAAGAATACTATGCGGAGCAACACCATTTTTTTCAGGAAATGGGAAAAAAAAACAGGGAAGAGGCTCGTCGCATGGAGGAGCAGGAACGACAGCGAAAGGAGGCTCGTGAGGCTGAGAGGCAGAGAAAGAAAGAAAGGGCTCGCGAGGCCAAGGCAGCAGAAGAAGCTGGCGATGGAAAAGGAAAATATCCACGCTGGACTCAATAGATTCTTGTGGTAGTATTTTAAATTTCGCAATCATTTGTATCTTTATTTCTGCACTTTAATGTAGCTTTATTTCAGGAGTTAAATGTAGGTTTATTCCTACAATGTATCTTATTTTCAGTTGTGCCGTGTCGTAATGGAAAAAAATATAGTTTAAGAATAAAGTAGTGGCATTTTCTTTTCCTCCACTAATATCGAACATCGTGCAACAACTACAAAATAAAATTAAGATAGAACATAATGCCCTACAATAAGAGAGTACAAACTAATAATGCAAGTACATCCGAATTAAACGGTAGAACTGGAATAAAACTACATGAAGGCATCATCGTCATCCTCCATCGATGCAGAACTCTTGCCCTTCGAGGATGTAGAACTCTTACCCTTGGACGATGCAGAACTCTTGCTCTTCGAGGATGCAGTACTCTTGCCCTTAGACGATGCAGAACTCTTGCCCTTTGATGATGCAGCACCCGGAAGCGGCGGCATGAAGATATCATCTTCATCCTTGCTCTCCTCAGTCCATAAAAATGGATGATTTTCTGCAGTCCTTCTGAAAGTTTCACTCTTCGGCTCCACTACATTCTTCCACCTTGCACGCAACCTAAGAAGTTCTTTACGTACCTCCTCATAGGTCCTTTCAGGCCACCCAGACCTACGTAATTGGTGAGCCAATTCATTCATTATGGTGTCACTACCGGTGAGTTCGTCCCATGGAACTATCCTATTGTCCATCCTGAAATCGGTAGCTAGCCTCAGAAGAGTCCTGCTCATCCCAGGGTGAAAACTACGATCGAAAGGATAATGGGACATCTCGACTACACTACACTCGAATGCTTATCCACCTCCGTCTGAAGGGGGTTTTATAGGTAGAGAGGAGAAAATGGCGGGAAAGAACGAGTGCAGTGGAGCGGGATAGTATGGCGGGAGATATAGGCGGGAAAAATTGTTCCTGACTGGTGCATTTTTATTTCAGCAAACATAGATGTTCAAATCGAAAAGTCTGATACACACATATATAGATACAATGGGTCGCGCACGTGCATAGATGAATCACCCTACTTTACGATGACCACCTGGCCTTTCCTTACGACCGGAAGGGGACAAGCGATTAGGTGGCCGGGTCACACGAAGACCGCGGCCGTACTCCAATTCGGCTTCATGTGTCTGCGAGTCCTGCGTAGGTGGTGGAGTCGCGAATCCTTGTTGCGAACCTGAAACGTAATTGTACGCGTATGGTTGTGACTCCGGGGGGATAAAAGATGGGCCAATAACATCCCCTCCGAAGAACTCTGTAACTAATGATGTAACTGTGTCGCCAAGATCATGTGATGCTCCCCGGAGGCCTGTGTTGACGCCATGATCATGTGATGCTCCCCGGAGGCCTGTGTTGATGCCGCGTTGGGTGTTCTCATCGCCCCAATTAACATCAGGTGTGTCCTGCACATAGAAACATTTTAAACAAATTGTTAGAGGATAATATATGATATCATTGTAAATGCATTGAAATGTAAACATGACTACCTGAGCATATCCCTCTCCTATACTGTCTGGCCATTGTACTTGGTGCTGGTTTAAATCTGGTACACGAGTCTCCTCGGGCATGGGGATCCCTCGCGTGGAGAGAAACGGCTGAGATCCCTCACCTTGGGTGTATGCATCATATCCTGTGTATGCATATGGGTTAGGGGAAAGAAACTGCTCGGGCATCGAATCCAAGCCCGTGCCATGGTCCTGAGATGTCTGCCCCTGACGAAGCTGCATCGAAGAAGAGCGATGCAGTGGTAGAGATGAGTCATGTCGTGGCAATGTCGTTCTAGTACTCGGACCCTCCCCCCATTGCTCATGGCTCGTACGCGCCTCGCTTGGTCTGGACGACGGTGCCGCACTCGGTCTGGCTGACCTCGCTACCGGCATGTATGCTCCAGTGGCAACGTCGTCGCCTCTACCGCATCTGAACTTCTTTGCCACGAATTGTTGCAAAAGTTTCTGGAATGTCTTGCGATATGGGCCCTGGGCCGGCATGCTATCCGTAGCCATCTGCCCTACTTCGTTGACATTTTCAAGCTGAACAATATTTGAATGTTATTTAGTTCAAATGATTATGAAATGATGGACCTAAAAAAGTTACAAGTGATTACCAGGTGGTCACGATAGTAAGCTGCATGCAGCTCAACATGTCTCCGCGCCTGCTCCTCTTGTGTGAGATGTGTTGGTATAGTAGCTGGCTGACTGGCCAGGCTAGCACGTGTGTTCATGCAGTACCACTGCTTGTACGCTTGATCTGTACTTCCATCGTACGGCCTGCAAAATTAAATAATTACATAAACCGTTGTGATGAAAGCAAAGCATCTTCACGCATCGTATGATCATCGTAAAAAAATAATGTACATAAAATATACCTAAGTTGACGCACTATATCTGCTAGCGCTTCATTTGTCCACTTGTGTACCCATTCACTGTTCTCTTCCCTCCAATCGTATAAACTCCAACCCCTGCCCATATTGGTTAGCCTGCAAATTATGTAACAAAGTGTGAGTTTAGTAAATTAAAAATGACACTAACTATTTAGGGATGTCACATCTTACTTATGTGTTTCCTCATCGATACGTCTGGGAAAAGGTGGTGGAATTTCTTGATAGAGACTGAACTGTCTCATTACACGCTCTGGGTTGTAAGGTTCAACACACCACAGGAACAATAAGTTGCAGCGAGTCAGCCAGAATGCACTATCGGTCAACATGCCTGGTGTGAAGTGTCGAGCATCAAAGACCATTTTTAGCTGGTCCTGAGTCCACGGGTTCCATGTGACTTCTGCCTCATCAAGTATCTCAAACTGCTGGTGGTACATAGGGTAACAATTTTTCGCAATATCTGGAGACCAACGTTTCCGTGCCTTTGTCCACCTGGTGGCCATAGTTGCGCTAGCACCCTCGCCAAAGTCATATGGGTATATGGGTTGTACTATACGAGGTCGTCCTACAGGGAGGTATTCCCAGGACCACAACTGTAGAAACTCATAGGCGACACAAAGTAATGGAGCTTTTTGTGCGAAAGAGGTTTTTTGCGTGGCATCACACAAGCCTCTGTATGTATGAGATAGCATGGCAGAACCGAAGCTGTATTTTGGCTGCTCGGGTAAAGGTTCATCTACCATATTCTCCGCAATGTAGATGAGACCAGGGACAACAACGTCCCCATGTGAATTTGGAAATAGATTCCCGAGGAGCCACAACAAATATGCAAACAGATGTCTTTTTCTCGTCTCCTCATTGGCGAAGCTAGATAAATGAAGAAAGTTATCACGAAGCCAGACGAGTGGGATGCCCCGAGGGTTACCAGAACATTGTGATTCTGGCATTTCCATCCCAAGACGGGCTGCTATATCTAATGCCCAAGATGGAGGCACTCGTGGAGAGACTACCGGCTCACCTCTAATTGGTAGAGCAGTGATCATAGAAACATCTTTCAGTGTAGGTGCAAGCTCCCCAAAACGAAAGTGAAAGGTGTGGGTTTCAGGTCTCCACCGGTCAACGAGGGATGTCAAAAGGGATGGGTCCGAACGTACTTGGTCGTTGCATGATGTGAGCCTAGCAAAACCTTGTAGTCCATAAGCGTCAAGGTGAGCAAGGAAATGATTGTGTATTGGCCATGTTTTCTTTATGGTTCGAAGTCTGAAAGGCCGATAATCATGCTTAGTATTTGGTTTCAGAAATAGGTGGCAACGGTGCCCGGCGTCATGGGGCCCCTGCAAAAGCACTGGCACTTCACCCATAACCTGCACACAAACATACAAATATAAATTACGAGGAAGACAGAAATACAAATGCAAATCAAAATTAACTTAAAAAATACAAAGAGATACGATTTACATTAATTATCTGAAGTTAACATCAGGAGTACAATAATACAAAGAGAATCAATTTAAATTCAATATAAGTACACATAACGAGTAGAAATATAAATAGACATGGCGAGTACATATATATCAACATCATGCGTTGTTGTTGGCTCGATACGGGCAGTCTTTGCGTGAATGTCCAGGACACCTGCAAACGCGGCATCGTCTTGGTTCTCCCATCTGGCTATGGTCCATGTCATTGCGATGACGCCTAGACTGACGTCGTCCCTTTGCGGTTCTCATCAAGTCGGTGTTCGGAACCCATTTCGGCCCATCTGGCCACAACATTTTGTAGTTCATATCAATGCCCCAAGCCCAGAACTCACCGTTCTAAGTGTTGTACAGATTGTACATGTTGAAGTACGGCGATATGTATGGCTCGACGCTGATTTTTTGAACAGCAGCCGCCCGGAGCACATGACTGCAAGGGTAGCCCTCAAGCTTGGGCTTGTTACAAGTGCACTCACAGGAGGTTGAGCCAAGGGTGACAGCTTGCTTTTTTGATCCTCTGTGGTGACCCTTAACGTACTTGGCTCGCACATTGACCTCCCACTTATTCCTAAGTGCGTCCACTTTCCTGCAGCCATGACTTTGGGACTTCTTTGCTTTCTCGTCCAGATGTCTTTGCATCTTCTCGGACCATGGCTTGTTCAATTCAACTTGTGCTTTGGCGACGGTGACCCTGTCTGCAAAGTATGACAGGGTCCGGTTCCAAGTTTCTTCAATTAGGGCTGTGATAGGCAGTGCTCGCACCCCTTTAAGAACACCATTGTACACCTCTGACATGTTGCTGGTCATTATTCCATACCGAGCCCCGGTGTCGTGAGCCTGTGCCCACTTCTCCAAATGAGGGCAATTCTCGGTGATCCACTGGCTCAAATTTATGACCGTCCTACGACCCCTCCGGTCTTCTCTCTGCGGCAAGGCCGCGCGGTCGATCTCACCATTGATACCTGCCCATATCGCATTCATTTTGGCTACAGTTTTTTGCATGCACATCCTCTTGAATAACTTGAACCAATCCTTGTTTTTGAATTTGGAGTAAAAGTTTGCTGCCAAATGCCTCATGCACCACCTTCCCTCTAGATCGGGCCAGCCCCACTCTTCTTCCGACGCCTTAATTATTTCAAGAGCGCTTAATAATCCAGTGTTGCGATCAGAAATGATGCAAACACCTTTACGCTCTTTCACGACACCCATCTTCACGCAGCTCAGGAACCACAACCAGCTATCTTTGTTCTCGCTCTCGACCAATGCATATGCAATAGGAAGAAGCTGATTATTTGCATCCGCTGCAATCGCCACCAATAGTGTGCCCTTGTACTTTCAGTGAGAAAGGTACCATCAACAGATAATACCGGGCGACAGTGCCTGAAGGCTTGTATAGTCTGGGCGAATGCCCAGAATAAGCGGTCCAGGATTAGCTCACCCGGGTTCATTGGGTTTGGACGTTCTCTCCGCCAAACTTGAGTCCCCCTATTAGCACTTGCTATTTGATGAAGCATTCTAGGGGCATAAGAATATGCCTCCTCATAGGTACCATACAAGTTCTTAAATATATTTTCCTTCGCATGCCTAGCCTTGCTGTAGCTAACAGGGAATCCAATTAGATCCTCTGCATCTTTTTGCAGAGCCCTAACACTAATGTTGAGACTTCCCTGCACAATTGTTTCCATCGTCTGTGCCACAAATTTTGCTGTCACATTGCAGTGATCTGAAAGAGTCCCAGTTTGCTCACAGGTATGCTCCACTATTTTTGTGATATGCCATGACTGACATACCCCAGGCTTCAGTCTAGCGAGAACTCTTCCGCGGCAACCTTTCGCGGTGTGGATGCATATGACCTTCAACTCTTTTTTATCAGACTGCTTCACTCTATGCTGGCGGTGGATGCCGATTGCATAGCTACCCATTGCCTGGTAAGCAGACTTCTTATCTGGGAAAACTTGCCCAACCTCCAGGCTTCCCGCTCCTAGGCCAGAAGCAGAGTGAAATTCGTTGGTGATGCTCATATCCTGTAAAAACCCAGGTTGCAGTGCCGCCGCGACCGCCCTCTGAGGAGGAACATCTTCTTCTCCGCTTGACTCCGAAGACGCAGAAGAATGATCATCATCATCTAGCGCCTCCGGCAATCCCTCCACGTGTTCGCTCATGTCAACGGCCGCCGACCAATATCCTGTGTCATACACAGGCTGGCCGCCCGTCGGTTCCGATGGGCCGATGCTAGGGGCTGATGTGATGGCCAACTCGACCTCACCACCCCTGCTACTGCATCCGGCAACATCAGTGACTGAAATGAACTCCACATACACCATCGGCTGACCATACATTGAGTTATTGGGATTGCTTGCAAACCTCATGTACGACCCCCACGACCGATCACCTGTGACAGGCCGCAAACCCCAACGGGCAACTGTCCCATCATTTCCTCCGTCAACGACGAAGGCCTCCATTGTCATTTTTTTTCCTGCATCACTGGGCCAAACATCGCTCGGATGCACCTTCTAACCGCTGCGTAACCCACGTTGACCATGTCTCTCACCACTACTGTAGTCGACTCGCAGAAGGACACATCCACCCCGCATGGACCGTCGCGTAAGACGTTCCCATAGTACACTACTAAATTTTCCATAGTACCTAACCAACATACATGTTTACATTTCAAATAATTAGTAACTGAACATTTAGTAACGATGACAACATTTACATATCTTATGACTAAAATAATAACCGTATTTTCGTTATAAATATTCGGTTTGTTTTTAGAATCATTTGCTTAGACTTTAAGGGGTTGTTTGGTTAACGGGTATTTACAGATCTATTTTTCTCAAACTTGTCTATGAGCGTAACAAACTAAAACTCTGTTTGCTTTTCTCTAACTACCCCAAAAATATCCTAAAATAGTTCTCGTAACATGCAAAAACTTAACTTCTGGAAAAACGACTATTAGTAAAATATGGTTTTTCTACATAATTTCCTTACAACAGGTTATGACAAAACTGAGGGTAAGTACTCGCTATTCAAACAACCACTAAACATAATATTACGATAATAACATTTAAATATCATATGAGTGTCATTTTTCTTACAACAGGTTATGTCAAACTATTTTTCTTACAACATGTTATGACAAAACCCATGGTAATTACTCGCTATCCAAACAACCAATAAACATAATAGTACGATAATAACATTTTAATATCATATGAGTAAAACATTTAGTTTCTTTCGGCTTTATATAATTTTTTTCACATCATACGATAACAATCATTTATCTACAAATAATAATATTTACAGCAACATGCACATTATTCACAATAGTACATCAATACAAAAAATATTAACAAAATTACAGTATCATTTTTTTACCTTAGCTCCAATATGGATGTGCTTGCAAATGCAATTAAGCGTCAAAATAGTTCCAATAAATATCCGTCGCCAGTACTATATGAACGGAGTCAACCTGTTATCACATTAACATCAATATTACACACGGATTTTTCTTCCTGCTAACAAAATGGAAACACAATTTCTTCAATCATGTCTTCTCCTCCTTGTTTGTTACTAAGATGAATTATTTTACCTAATTACATACATCATTAAGTACATTAGCACATAATCTTAACATATAAAATTTAGATTATTGCGACATAACTATAGACTTATTAATAAACATACCACATAAAATAACATACCACATGAAATAACATACCACATGCAATAAAAAATATTGTAAATGTTGTATCTGTCGTCTGAAATTATTTCTAACCTCTACGCACTAACATAGCATAGCTAATGACGAGCTAAAAGACTAACTAATTACCACCCCGCATGCACAAATAAATAAATGTATTGCAAAGCTCATACCTTGATCTTCAACTTCGTACTTCACTTTCGCAACGCAAATCCTACTCCTCAAGCTCTAAATGACTCCAAATGACTCCTTCAAGTGCTAAAATTATGCCTAAAACAACAGAGAATACACACTTAGGAACTAATAAAACAGAACAAAAACATCATGCATGTGAACGAAACCAACAAAAATGGATAGATCTTACCTTAATCTAATTTTTCTTCAACTTCATCATCTTCGAAATCAAACTCCAAATCGACCAAAATCACGAGTAAAAGTGGCTACCTAGTTTTCCTTTCTGTCTATGTATGCGCTCAGAGAGAGTTAAGAGGTAGAGGAGGCAACCAGAGATATGCGAGAGAGAGTGTATGCGCACGGAGTCGCGGATGTGCGTTTAAAAAGAAGAGGACCACTGTATTGTCGGCAGAACAAACCAGAACTCACCTACCACGGCATCGGATTTCAGCATCGCGGTGTCTCATCATACGCAGCAACAACAACGCCTGAATGCTGTCGCTTCGGCTGGAGAAATAGACGGAAGCGAGAATCACGCATAGCTTTAATCAGTGTCGTTTACGTACCAATCAGTACTACAAAGTTTAGGCGGGAATCCGATCATCGAAACTTGTGGCAGGCAAAACAAGGAGCTGGGAAAAGCAGCGCCCGTGAAAATCTGCGCCACCGGAATCAGCGCCGCACGGGAATCAGCGCCGTCTGCGCCGTTGTCGCGTGTGCAGCAGCAGTGTCGCCGCCTCCTGCAGTGGCGGCCTGGCCCACAGGCGGGGCCCGCGAGCATCACGAGTGGTCGGCCCGCGCCCGACAGCGGCCAGAGAGGCCGCCTCACTAGGTGGCGGCGTGGCCCACCAGGCCTGGCCGTTCCGTCCGGGCTCGGCGCACTGTGCTGACACGGTTATTTCTCGCGCGGCCGCCTCTGGCGGTGGCGGCCGGGCCCGCCGCCTCATCCGGTGGCGGCAGGTGCCACGTGTCGCCTGCCGCGCCTGCCGCCACCGCTGAGGGGGTCCTTTTTAACAATGTTTTTGACATGTGGTATTTTTTGGCAATTCTGTTGGTCAGGGGGTCCTTTTGGACAAAAAATCTAGGCTAGCTTCAGGTTTCACTCTAACCAGAGAAATATCCATCAGGATGGCAAGCAAACAATCCATTGGTTCCAGAAAATCAGTCAAAATATGAAATGGGAGCAAACATTCATAAATAGCCAATGGGTTTCGGGTCCCGTTCGCATCCGAATTGGAAAAATAAAAATATCGAAAAGACTAATTTTTTAAAACTTTTTTGTAACAAACATGACTTAATATTGTCGTGATATCCATTTGAGGAGAGTAGATTGGTTTAGTAACCACATATTTCAATCACGTACCAAATTCAGTCTTCATTTCACTTTGTTACTGGTTGTTTTGTTGTTTTTGGTTTGCCCCATATATTTATTTGCCTTGTGTTAATACCGAGTGAAAAGTTTCACGAGGGCCTTTTTGGACATGCATATTTTTTAGAATACCACGAGAGTCATTCCTCCGTAATTTTTTTCACACGAGTATTACATAGGTTGCAGAAAAGTTTCATAGTTTTTTGACCTTTTTTTTCTAAATTTGTTTTTCCATTTTGGGTGCATTGCCCTCCATCTTTCAAAGATCGGCGTCCAACAAACATTTGGCTAATACTTCCTTCAACCGGGTTTATTAGACCCCTTTTATTTAAGCCAAAGTTTGACCATGAATTCAACTAATAAAATGTAAACTATATGTCACAAAAATTATACCTTTGAAAACCGTTTTCAAATACAAATCGTGCAATATACTTTTTATATGATGTAGTTTATATATTTTCTGTTACATGGTCAAAATTAGAACCAAAGTACAAAGTGGCCTAATAAACCCGGACGGAGGTACCGTGGTCGGTCTTCTTGGTTAAATTTATGATCAAACTTAGATCCTGGAAAGCAAGGACGCACTATATTATGGAATGGATGTGAGTAGTACTTACTACCTCCGTCCTGATTTATTAGTCTCTTCGTAATTTGTGTCAAATTTTGACCATAAATTTAATTAACAAAATGGTAATGCATGTCATAAAAAAATATATCGTTAGATTCCTATTTGAACATAATTTTCATTGATATAATTTGCGATGATATGCATTGATATTTTATTAGTTAAACTTATGGTCAAAATTTGGCACTGGATATGAAGGGACCAATAAATCAGGAGGGAGTTAGACTACCTACAGTGGAAGTAACATAGATAGTAACATCACACATATCTAGATAAAATAGATGATGTGACAAGCAATAAATGAGAAAATGGAGGAAAGTGGTAACATAGCTAGTCTCTACTCCTAATGTCTCAGTTGGTAGGTCGCGTTCCGGGTTTTATTTTCGTCCTACCTCACCCGGTCTTTTTTGGTACTTCTTTGGTACTTGCTCCCACCTCCCGCTCAGCCGAGACGGTTTATTTTCGTACTCCCTCCCACCTCTCAGGTAGTTCCCTCCACGCAAAAAAATCGAACCAACCAATCTCTACTCCTAATGGAGCAGTTGGTAGTCTCCGCCGGTCAATTTTCGTCCCACCACTTTCGTCCTGTTTTTTTTGTAGGTTAACCGTCGTAGATTTTTTTCGTCGCCTTCCCCACTTCATCGGTTTATTTTCACTTCACCCTCTCACACAACGAAAAAAACTGAACGGATCAGAACTTTCCATAGTGACACAAATTATTTAGTAATGTCTTTATGTGAAAGAATCAATCACAATCAATTTCTAAAGATCAAATCTAAATTAATAAATCTTCATAACGTTTGTTTCCTTTCGAATCACGTCCATAACTTTCCTTCCTTGTTTGGGCAGAAACTGTTTGGTAGCAGAGATTAGCAAGCTTCCTATGAGTGTAGTAATAGGAAGTATTCTTTTTCTTGATGATTCGTTTCCATGCATGATGATAGTAAATTATGCCAACATTCACCACTATTTATCAACGTCATCAATCGTATCCATTTCTACCAGTTTTAAGGGAATCTGCTCGCTATGTCTTTTTTAAGGGGATCCGCTCGCTAAGTCGTCGTCGCACGTTATTTTCACAAACAATCTCTACTCCTAATGGAGTAGTTGGTAGCCTCGTACGGTTTATTTTTGTCCTCCTCCCACCTCCCCTGGGTTTTTTTTCATCCTCCCTCCCACCTCCCAATTTCGTTGGTTTTTTTCGTCGGTTTTTACTCGCCCCCTCCCACCTTCCAATTTCGTCCGGTTTTTATTCGTCCCACCTCCCACCACCCCCTCGTACTGGTTCTTTTTCTCTCCACTCTTTCCTTAAAAAACCAATAATTTCCTAATATACAAAAGATCACGAATCTATCTTTCCTTACCCGAACCAATCGCGCCCTACATCAGTGCATTTCTTTATTACGAAAACTAACACGTAAATCTTAACGCATTGCAAACAAATCCCGTTATGGACCTAATTAATTTATTATGGAATCTATACGTGGTCGCATTGGTTCTTTTTCTCTCCACTCTTTCCTTGCAAACCACTAATTTCCTAACATACAAAAGATCACGAATCTATCTTTCCTTACACGAATCAATCGATCCCTACATCAGTGCATTTCTTTATTAAA
Source organism: Triticum dicoccoides (assembly GCF_002162155.2). Taxonomy (NCBI): domain Eukaryota; kingdom Viridiplantae; phylum Streptophyta; class Magnoliopsida; order Poales; family Poaceae; genus Triticum; species Triticum dicoccoides. The sequence goes on along the minus strand of NC_041393.1, from coordinate 472,779,877 downwards.
AAAACTAACACGTAAATCTTAACGCATTGTAAAGAAATCCCGTTATGGACCTAATTAATTTATTATGGAATCTGTACGTGGTCGCATCTCTCCCCTCGTGAAAAAATCGCATCCATCTCCGGTTAAAAAGGAAAAGCGAACATGAACGATCAATCCCACACCCTGCATCTCAGTAGCAAAAAATCGCCCCCGCCTCTGCTACTGTGCATCGCCGTGTGCCCGGCTCGACCCATGCCTCGCCTGCATGGCTGGACGCCGCCGTCTCCACCGCCACGTACAAGGAAACGGTGGGCAGAACCATCCATTCAAATCGCACACCCCCACCCTCCTCCGCAATCCCTAGCCCCGCATCACCCTATCGCTTTCTCGCCTCTCTTTCCCCTCGATGTAGATGGTGCCGAGCGGCGGCCTCGAGCACCGGCAGTGCCGCCCTCTCTATCTTCGCTACGTCGAGAGATGGGCCGAGGCTATCGTCGGTTCGCCGCCCATGATTGGGCCGCCTCCGGTTGTCGCGCACCATCGGCTCCACCTAATGTGCCCGACCCTCTCCGCTTTCGACCTTCCGGTGACCACATCCCTCCGCGCCTTCATCCATCATCCACAAGGCCACTCCCTGCACCCACCCTCCTAAATTCTCCATACGGGCGGACAATCACCGAAGATCCAAGTTGGCCCGATATCAATTTTCTTACATGCTTTCTTTATCAGTTGGTGATGGGAATGGGTTCCAATTTCTCTCTCTGACTGTGGATTCGCAGGCAAGAAGCGCTTCTACATGCATCCTCCTGTCGGTCCCTAAAGTACCAAGGTAAATGTTTGGTGTTGCGTTTGTCTAGGATGATATATGTTGGCTCTGTTCCGGTTCATCCGAGCAGTTTGGTGACTAATTTACTGATAATTTAATTATATTAATTAAATGAGTCGGGTGTATCGTCGTGCATTTATCTTGCCAGTAATGTTCTGTGATGCTCTGATGCACTTTGGGAATTGTTTATCTTGTCTTCAGTGCAGAACACTTGTTTATTAATGCATGAGAAGAATCCTTGTTACTACCTTGAACCTGTTTTATAATCCATATTGTTATGCACCAGTGCGTGTGCGTGTGAAATAGATGGATTATGGTCCCGTACCCAATAAGATGGATATGTGTGTGTGTTAGAGAGAGAGAGAGAGAAAGAGAGAGAGAGAGAGAGGGAGAGGGGCAGAGAGAGTGAGGAGGAGGGAGGGAGAGAGTGTGTGTGAGAATTTGATGGTAAAAAGGTCGCCAATGTCACTTGATATGTATGAGAATATTAAATGTAATATTAACATAATTGATATTAAACTCTTAAAGTTAGGCCCCGTTCGGATCTTGTCCTGCTCCCAGCTTCTGCGGCTCCGCGCTGGAGACGGCCCGAACGCCACAGCTTCAAGAAGCCAGCTTCGCGGAGCGATGTCCCCTCGCAGTGCAAAAAACAAGAAGCTGGGGCAACCCCGCTCCTAAAAATCATAGGAGGAGGAGTTGGAGATAATTACTGGATATGCCACCGCCAAGTGACCGGGGGGCAGCGTACCAGTGCGCTCGTCATGTCTTTCTCCCCGATACTTTGCTATTCTGATCGAAAGGTGGCCTGCCTTTCCTTCGAATGGGCCTGCAGCAAGTTTATTGGGCTACCAGCCCAACTAAACTAACTGGAATTGGAGCTGACCTCCTGAACGTTTTCTTTGGAGCCTGTTTTTCTACGAGAAGCAGGATTTGGCAGGAGAAGCGGAAGCTGGCTATTTGGAGGAGTTGGAGAGGATCCGAACGGGGCCTTAATGTGGCCCCGTTGCAACGCACGGGTGTTCTTCTAGTTACTAGTACTATCACACATATCAAGGCAAAATGTGTTGATAGCCTAATAAATGAAGTATTGCATGTTATCACACATATGTTACTTCCCACTATAAAGGTGCCCATTGTGGCCAGTCTTAGTAACAACTAGTGGCTGGGGGGCGCCCAGGGCGCGCCTCCTCTGCGTAACTGTGCGCACCAGTTATGCTGTTGTACTTGGTAACGTTCTAACATTGCAGTTCAGATACAATGATTAAAATAGAAGTGCAGCAGAAGAGTTACCTTTTATAAAGTAGAGCAGTCATGTAGTAGTCTTATAATGCTAATGCTAATAGGTCTATATTATTGGCCTGACGTATTTTCCAAAGACGTGCTCCCCTGGTGTTGCCATGTCTCACGGATGTTCCAAGCCCTGCGGGTCACCTTATTGATCCTGCCAGACCCCACCGTGTAGCTGCTATCGTTGGCCTTCTCCTCCGTCTTCGAAAACACCCCATCGTCCAGCTCGGCCTGGCCCCTAATCCATGTCCACCTGCTCTACAGCACATGGAAGAGACACGCCCATGGTTGTCAATCCATAGCATGGCAACCTCCGGAAGGTAGAGTGGGACACCGTCTGCATGAAACTGAATAGCAACATCTTTAAGCGATTAAACTGCAAATACAGATTGACACTAAGTGACTGAATCACGTCCACGTATTATCCCAACACCAGAATATATATGCTGCGCAGTTTCCTTGAGGCAAAACAAAATTATTTCTTCAAGGATAAGCAATTGATGAAAGCATCTCTCTCTCTAATTTATCAAATTTGTCGCTTATCATTGAAGTATCTACGAATGATTAGGGAGAAAATCATCATTCCTTTAGATCATATATTCTATGTACTAAAATGAAAAAGATCAATCTTCCATCAGAATTACATGTCATTACCTTGTCCTAGTTGACGTCATTGCTGCACGAACCAATGAACCAGCCCCTTTCTATATGCTACAGTGATGTGATCATCATGGATTACAAAAAAGTAGGCTAGTTCAATCTCGAAATGACATCTCCCACAGTATTCAGAGTAAAATCTATACCATTAAGCATGTGAGTCAAATAGATTTGCATACAAAATATATTTGGAGGTTCGCATATATTGATAGCATGAGCTGCACCCTGATGACACAACAGAAATAGCAAGTGTATAGTTTCAACTTTCAACAACTTTGAAGGCTTAAGCTCAGGAATTTCCTTTTGTCAAACGCACACCTAAATGTGTGCTTCTTGTCTTTTGCTCAGGAATTTACGAGTACTGTAAAAAAATACTAAACCTGAATTTATCCTCATCAAACTAAAGAACGTTCGTACTCAATACTGTACGAACCATGGTCTTGAAGTTCATGCTTGTTCCCTATTTTCAGTTATAATTATAAATAATTCTGACATCGCTTTAAATAGTACCCAGTCTTGACATAAATGCTACTACAAATAATTGATATTGATGTCACTATCAGGTGGTGGAAAAAAATTAACTCGAGTATATGCACAAAGCAGATCAATAGATGGCAGCAAACAAATGACGACAAGAACGGTTATTCCGGCATTAATATAAGTAATACTTCTGGGCAGTTCAGATTAATGAAAGATATCAGTAACTCAACCCAGAGTTGGTAATTAAGAAATCAATTAGTCTCTTACTGAATATAGAAAATTCTGAGGGCAAACCAAAGTAGAAAACCTATCTCTGACAACCCATATCCCAAAGAAACAGAACAAGCCCCGGTGCCAAGCGTAATCAAGGTTCATGTTACAAGATGACGATGCTCACATTTCCTTTTGGAACCTGATTTTGCATTTTCAGAATCTTTTCCCTTCAGGAATGGAGCAATGTCATGCGATACTGAGCTTACTTCCAGTCGACATTAAGAATTGCCCTAGTCTAGGAATCCCAGTAATTACACTTCAACCAATCAAATGCCTGAAAGCTATCTTAAGTTGTAAAATGCAGAATCACTGACAAAACATACCAGCAACTCAAAAAATTGTATTTTTTGATTTAATACCAAAAGCCAACATCCAGAGACAAATAAAATAATTACCTAGAAGTCCTAGAAATGCTAATCAATCAACTCAGTATACCTTAATGGCTGCCAGATGTAGCAGACGCAGAGACGTGATGTCGCGATGTGAACTCTCTGCATGCATGTAATATACCTTCATTAGGACTGAATTACACTATTACAGTAGTGCAAACTAATCTAGATGCAATAGGAGAGCTTCAGATCGACGCACACGGCGTCGTGGAGCATGTCCAACGTGACCATGAGCTGGGACTGGAGGCGCAGCGAACCTGGTCCTCGTCATCGTGGGCGAAGGCGGGGAGCTGGGAGAGGTCACACCCGCCACGCAGTCCCCAGAGACTTACCCAGCGCACCCGACATCACGCCTCCCTCCTGCTAAGACAAACAGTCCATGGTTGCCAAATCATGTACATAAGTCATAATGTGTAGGAGCAAGAGATGAATTGCTCCAAAAAAGAGAAATGGACAAAACAACAGCTGATGATCCTGCTAGAAATTAGTTAAAACGTTAACTTTTTGCCTTTTTCGAATATCTTGTATGATCCTGCATTCCTGCTAGAAATTAGTTCATTGGAGCCAAGGCATTCAAATGCCAGCATTACCACAATACATCACTTGTAATCATCAGCTACAACAGAACACATCATGTCGTGTGTAATTGGCACAATTTCTGTCATATATGGTAAACCTGCTCCAGAATAACACACTGATGTGAATCCATTGAAAATATATTTTCTGGTTGTCATCACTATTAAAAAAACAGAGCCAAACAGAAGATACTATTACGTTGCCAATCAAAGCAGGTCATTCATATAGGCCACAAGCTGTGCATAGAAGTAGACGATACATACATGATCTAATGAGCGACAAGTCTGTCATACTGATGGTGAGCAGAGTGACTCCTTCAACGGGCGTTCCAGCTCATCGCGATCCGGCTTCTGCTACTGCACGCCATGGAGGTACACATGGTTCTCCGTCTTCTCGAAGTTCCATGGCACATGCTCCCTCCCGAATCCCTGGAACGAGTTCATGTCCACGTACAGCCCCCATCGGACCTCTACACAGTACACACATACACAGAAAAAAACAATTCGTTCTATAATTTGTTTAGCTGTAATCAATGATTGTGGCCACAGTTAGCAAGAAAGAAGATGTAATCAGTGCAAATAAACAAGATAGACCAACCTTTTAGCAGATTCTTCTATATGGGCAAGTTCCTGGATTGCAATAACACCATAATTAGGTAAATCTGATAAACAAATTGCACAACTAATTGGCCATTTCACAAAAAATCAGCCAAATATGATGTCTTCCTTATTATAGGAATCCAAGCCATCTATAGGACATATACAACCAATAATTGCTAGAGTAGATGTACAGTCACGTTCTTGTTCAAAGATCCTCACTACTCTACTCCAACACATGACATAGGTAATAAAATTTCATCTAACTTAAATCTCAGACATCTTGATGACATAATTAATTTGATACATAATTCAAGCTTAACTCTTTACCTTCTGTTGTTCAGTTGACTTCTCCTGACTATCATCACTCTCACTTTCAAAGTGAAAGATCTCTGCAAACAGTAAAAATGCGTCATGATTATGAGCAGTATCAGCATATCGACTCAACATGATTAAAGATGCTAATCCTATTTTAGATTAAAAAAATCAGTTGAAGCTCACAGGAATCTATTCTTTCAGTGGAAGGTAACTAACTTCCTCACACCTGTCTAGAGACACCTGAATCTACAGGTAAACTATTCTATGCTTATGATTTTAGAGTTTATAGTTTATTCCATAATAATTTATTTGTATTGCTTAACCAAAGCCTCAGAGTTTTCACTTTGATCCAATAGTGCCGAATTCCTCAGGCTGTAGTGGTAAATGCTAGAATTTACAACATTCTAATGCTTGAACATAACGAAGTCGGATATCTAATAGGTAAGTCACATATAACCAAGCCTTGGGTACAACCACCCTGCGATACTGGGATCAACCTCTGTGGTAGCAAAGTCCATCCATTGCTCAACATGCGCCGGCAAGAATTATTAACAGATAAGCACTAAAGCTTGCTCAACTATGACGATAGGAGTACTTCTTATATTACTCACATATTCAATAAGAGAACCACCCCATAGCAGGTTGTCACCCTTTGAGCGAGCAACTGAAGGAAGAAAAGAAAATAGTGGTTAATTTAGGCAGTGTGGAATCAGTAAGACTTGGATTCAACTATGTACCATAGCGTTCAATAGCCTTGCTCTAAGAAAGCAACATCGGAAGTGTCAAGAACAGGAACCTGGGAATAAAAATTAGTCCCTTGCTCGCTGACTCACTCTATATTGAACAAATCTGTTGAGTCTAATTCGTGTACCAAGCCAGCTTACCTTGATGACATTGGTGTAGGAGTCAAAACCCGTTGTTGTCGACGTCCTGGCCGGTCTCAGCTGGCAACAAGCCCAGGCCGTGGCCGTTGTAGTGGAAGAAGAGGGAGTCCCCGGGTCGCGCGCACCTGACGAGCTGTGCATCGTTGCGTAGCGGGAGAAGGAACGGTCGCAGTGCGAGGGATGTAGAGCGTGGAGGCTTTCCACGACGGCGCCACCCGTCGATATCACGGCCATCACGCACCAGCCGCCGCAGCTCCACTGGCGCCGGAGCCGCCGCTGCTCTTTGCCGTGTGCGCCGGCTCAGTCCAACCTTGCCGAGGAATAGGGCAATAAAAAAGGGAGGCAGGAGACGGCGATGGGGTCGAGATCTTGGGACGATTGGAGACGCAGAGTAAATCGACCGTGGCCGCGCTGGGATGGGGCCGAAGGCGGCGGCGGCAACCCTAGCTCGAGAGTGGAAAGCCAAAACAAGAGAGGAGGCTGCCTGCGTGTGAGAGATGAAAAGGAGGCCCAGTCCACGCGTTTTCTCCTTTGGGTAAAAAAAGTTGCGACAGTAAAACTGCCCACGTGGCATAGCCCTTCGTGCGCCCTTGTAGCGACTGTTAAAGAGTTTAATTTGTAATTTACAAACACAGGCAATCAGCGTAACACATTCGACGACTTGTCTCGCCGACGTAGCTTTGTCCTGCGCCGTCAGTCCGCCCCAATGCCCAGAATCCCAGATGCACTTCTAATTCTGACTTCTCTACGATGCATGTTGTTCACACCAACTCCCTAGGGTTTTAGTTCAACCAGGCCAAAACCTCCACGCCGCCGCCGCCGCCGCCGCCGAGAATTCCTAGGCGGCGATGGCCATGTCCCGGCGTTCCGCCTCCCACCTCCTCTCCTCCTTCCGCCCTTTCTCCCTCCTCCTCCAGCCCCTCGCCGACGCCCCCTCGCCCGCGGCCGCGGCCGCAGCGGCGTCGGCTCGCCGGGCGATGTCCTCGGCGTCGGCTCTGCGGGCGCGGGGAGACGACAAGGAGTTGGCGCGGTGGCGCGAGTCCATGGATCGGATGCGGAACATTGGTATCTCCGCGCACATCGACTCCGGGAAGACGACGCTGACGGAGCGGGTCCTGTACTACACCGGCCGGATCCACGAGATCCACGAGGTGCGTGGCCGCGACGGCGTCGGCGCAAAGATGGACTCCATGGACCTCGAGCGCGAGAAGGGCATCACCATCCAGTCGGCAGCTACCTACTGTACCTGGAACGGATACCAGGTCCATTTCTCTCCTCTTCTCGCTCATTCTTGTAGCTGTTCCATTTCCCTCTTCTGATCACTATTGTTTTATTCCTGGTTAAAAGAAAATTGTATTGGTGTTTGAGTTAACGTCCAATCATATGACAAATCAACTGTGAAATAATAATGCTGTCACCTAACGCCATTCCAACATTTGGGGCTAACTGTAACTATTTTTTGTTAATCAGTACGAGACAGATAGCACATGTAACTTTGTTTCCTTTAAGCACTAACATATATGGTTGAAAAGCTTAATTGGCTGGTGTGTAAGGTCATACACCAAATGCAGGTGGTAAATGCTACTCCCTCCGTCCCATAATGTAAGACGTTTTTTTGGCACGGGAGTAACATACAAGTTCGAAAAGTCTAGAAAGTATAACCATTCTATGATATTTGCTAACTGATTAGCAAAGCTTATTCTCTCCTGGATATATCAATTTTTAGTTTTAACTAACATGTGGTATGTGTAAGAACTCAAGTATTAACCTGTCGCCTGGAATTTAAATATTAAAACCAAGCTGACCAAAATTTATGCTTCACACTAATATTTATGTTTTATTTATCATAAGTGGACAATAATTAGTTGCCGTACTACTATTCATTAGTTGCAATTGAACCTATGTAATTTCGTGTTTTCACTCTGTCCTTGTAATCTTTTTGATATTTCATCGAGCTCTTGAACCAGATCTTTCGTCTTTGAGTACCGCCTGTACCGCAGAAGTATATTGCTGCCCGTAGCTTTGGTGTCTCTAGAATGCGGTGTACTGCATCATGTTAAAGTGGTCTAGTCAACAATTTTCAGGCTGTAGATTTGCGCCAGCAAGGTGTTTCCTACAATTTATTGCTGCTTCTCAGGAGTTAGGTATATAAAGATGGGGGCTAATTTAACTAGGTTGGCTGTTGGCTTTTGCTTTCTCCACAGCATGTCCAGGCAATATGAAATGTGAGAAGAAAATTGGAAAAATCATCAATCAAGAATACTATGTGACGTCATTCATGCAATTGCAAAAGAAAAATGCAAGGGGAATGTGATTGGTGGTTTCATTCTTAAACACGTCAGCATTGTTGATGCCACAAATGAAGTAGTCCCATTAACTATACCAAAACCGTGGTCAGGCGAGGAATGGAGCAAATGGCAAATGTCCACATGATAGAGATGTAAATTGCCGAACATGGACGAGTTGCCAGCCAGTACCAAATAGCCATTATTCTTGTTCAAGTGGAGTACCACATGTGAATTCTCCCGAGCTATTATTAGTGGAGACGCAATTGCTTCATGACAATAGACCCATTTGAAAGAATCAAAGGAGTGGTTTTGATAGACATCTATTTCATGGCAAGTGGCAACTATCGATGTGAGTTGAATGAGCTACCCGAGTCAACTCGTGCTAGTCCCACCCGCTTCTTTAATAGCTGTTTCCCGGAACACAGCTGCCCCTGCCACTGGGCTTCAAACTAGGATCTGTGGGTTGGGGTCAGTATGATTGGTTGAAGCAGATACACCAAAACCATGCATGTATCTAGTACCATTTGAACTTTAGAATTGCCCCCCAGAAGCAACCTTTTTGTCGTCATGTATACAACCATTGATCACTATCCCTTGTATTGTCTTGTCTGAATGCTTTTGTTTTGACCCATCTTACACTGTTCTTGTGTTCTATCGTTGCAGATTAATATCATTGATACCCCAGGTCACGTGGATTTCACTGTTGAGGTTGAAAGGGCCCTCCGTGTTCTTGATGGTGCTATACTTGTGCTATGTAGTGTTGGTGGTGTACAAAGTCAATCGATTACTGTTGATCGACAAATGAAAAGATATGAAATTCCAAGGGTTGCATTTATTAACAAGTTGGACCGCATGGGAGCTGATCCATGGAAAGTTCTCAACCAGGTGAGCACGAGTCTGACTTCTGTGGTCTATATGCACTGATGCTCTCTCATGATACTACGAGGCGTGAGAAGCTTAATGCAAAATGTCCCTTCTCTCCTTTCGTGATGGATTTTCCTCTCGTAGTGGGAGTGGGTAAAAGTCTGTGTTATCATTTCATTCCATGTCTTTATGTTGTATTTTCTGTGAGGACACGCTTCTGCATGCCATGTTAGTATCGTACTGCTAGCTTACAATTCTTATCGTGTTTAATACAGGGAAGGTCAAGGCAATAAATACTGTTCCTATTTCATTTGAATTCTGATGAAGTAGCAGTCAAGTATTTGCTACTTTGCTTTGCACTGAAGTGGTATCTGAAATGCACTGACGTCCTGGGTTCATTTCGAATATTTTATGCCCTTCATTGCTAAATCAGCTCATCTTTTATCTTGCATCCAGTTTAAAAATTCTTTTTGGAAGTACAAGGTATGGGTTAGGCGGTTCAAAGTAAAAGGGGAAAACAAGGACTTCACAAGTGCAAGGGCTGGCTTTGCATTCTTTTTTAGTATCTGCAATGTGGACCAGGCTTACATCTTAATGCTATAGTTGCTGTATTTTGATATTACTGGAAATCATCATTCTTATGCTTACTTTTAGGCTCGCCATTTTTTCTGATAATTTTCAGTTTTTATAGTCCGGTGAGGTGTCTTGCACTTGTCTGTTGTTGCTATCAGTTTCTATAGCTCAGTTTTGCTTTTGTGTAAAATTGAAGGCTCGGGCCAAACTACGGCACCAGAGTGCAGCTGTACAAGTGCCGATAGGATTGGAAGAGGAGTTTGAGGGCCTTGTTGATCTTGTGGAGTTGAAGGCTTTGAAGTTTGAGGGTGGAAGTGGGTGTGTCCCTGTTCTTACAAGCATTTAGTTGTGAGGGTTATTGGTATCTGGAATCTTGGATGACACATCGTTTGTAATGTGCAGACAGGAGGTTGTTGCATCTGATGTCCCATCCAACATGCAAGATTTTGTAATGGACAAGAGACGCGAACTTATTGAAGTTGTTTCAGAAGTAGATGACCAGCTTGCAGAAGCTTTTCTTAATGACGAGCCAATAACAGCTAATGAGCTTAAGGTTCATCCAACTTCCATTATTATTTTCTGTTGTTTCTATATGCGTATATACCATTTCATGAAATGACTATATAAGCTACAATCCATCTGAAAATTATTCCAGATTATAGCTACATCTTTTGAAACGGATGTAGCTGTAGCTGCTAAAAGCAATCATGTTGAAGGAACAGAATGATTTTACCCCCTTGAATATTGCAGTTTGTGTGATTAAATATTGCCTTTGGTGTCTTATTTTCTTTTCGACCAGGCTGCTATCAGAAGGGCAACAGTAGCGCGCAAGTTCATACCAGTTTACATGGGAAGTGCATTCAAGAATAAGGTCAATGACTGCAATTTTCCGTTCTTTATCTGGTTCTTTTCATTTACTAGCTAAATGCTCGGAAGGTATTTTTTGTTAATAGATTATAGTTGTTTAAAAGCTTGTCCCACCATAGTCCCTGAGTTTTTGTAAAATAAACTTTTTTTTTCTCAAAATATACATTAATCAAATCAACTATATATGTCCTCGATAGAATGGATGACAACTGTGGCAATTCCTAGTAACTTGGGTGGATGGAACGCCATGAACTTATATATACATTAAACTTATAGTCTCTCTCTTTGCAAATAGACACTGTTATGGTCATGGGGCACAGGTCTACAGTTTCAAACATGCAACTTACTGTTACTACTATTACGAATATGCCAGTAAAATAAAAAATAACACTGTGCTTTCAAAATATTTTTCATGGAAAACTACTGATGCCATTTTCATTTCACTCTAAACTATTTTCCCATATGCACGAGTTGAAGTCAGAGAAGTTCAATCATGTACTCTCTAGGAGGATGTCATCTATTTACAATGCAAGAATGGTTGCAATTTAAGACTAAGCGCCCAAGAACGCCCAAGAAATGTTACTTTAAGTTTGAGAAAGTGAAATCTTGCTGGAAGATGTGCTAGGAAGCTAGGGTTTTTCACAAGGGCATTTTCCCTGTGCCATCACCTGGACCTGTGATGGCTGTTCTTGATCTTCACCGAGGCGACCTTGCTCTCGATCTCAAAATTCCCCATGCCTCTGTGTTCCAGCCTTGGTGTCGAGCTCATCTGCTGCTGTGGCCTCTTCTTGAAGTGCCGCGCTCGCGGCCCTGCCTTCAAGCCCCAACCAAAGCTCTACCCTGCCCCCTTGCAGTGCAGTTCCTAGGCGCAGCCTAGGTACCACCTAAGCGACTGGCGCAAAACTAAATACCGCTCAATCAAAACTAAAGAAAAAGGTTCAAGAATAACATTTGACAAAATGATCAGCATAAAATGTTCAATTAAAGAGAAGATTTGATACAACAGTTTGATTACTTAATCAGTCAGCAGTATTTCTGGAGTAAGGCACATTGTTGCAAACAATCAAAGGCATACAACTTTGCTGCTATTTTAAGTATTACAAAATTGGGCATTTGTTTTATGTCTTCTTTTACGGTGTTGTCTATCATGTATGAATGTCTGAGATCTTTGTTGCCACCAATCCTCATCGTGTAATATTGCCTGGAGTATAACTGTTCTTAGGGCCTTGTCAATTCCAGGGGACCGTCCTTAAGCACTAAATGGAGCACAATATTGCGATTAAGCAAACAGCAAAACATGAAAAGGATACTGATGTTTAAGAGCTAGGACCGTGATAGTCAGATCCATTTTACTATTTGTAATTACCTTATACTGGGTCGTTGGAGTACTGTAGATTAAACATTGCTCTCATGCATGCACTTCATGCAAGTCATTAGAGCCTGACTTTAAAGAAGTGTAGAATAGATAGCCAAATTGCATGTCAACGACAGATGTGCATGTTGCCTATTCACAACGAGAATGATCACATGAAGATTGTGTATTGTACTGATTGTCATACTTTGGTGGTTTAGGTGTAGATAAGATTGTTCACAGTTATGACAACTCTTGCACTAGTACTTGTGTAAGAACCTGCAGTTAGCATCTTTATTGTACTATTGTTAATGCTAGGTTGCTATACAACAAATTTGCTGTTGGTGTTCCATTGCTTACAGTTTCGATCTTTTTGACTGGTTTTATAGGGTGTTCAACCTCTTCTTAATGGTGTGCTTGACTATCTACCCTGCCCACTGGAAGTTGAGAACTTTGCTCTTGACCAAAACAAGTCAGAAGAGAAGGTAGAACACTGTCTCCACAATACATTTAATATAGTAGATATGGAATATAGGTTTCCCTTTATGCACTTTATGGCACTTTCCATCATCCACCACTCATCCTACAAAGCCAGAAGTGAGGAGAGATGGAAAGCATGTAAAGTAGATAAAATGTGTGGAGTTTTATGTGAGCAAATAGCGTTTGTACTGTATCTGCCTGTTATGTTGGTGAAGCTCTTATTTCCTTTTATTAGCTTTCATAACGAATTGCCACCTGGTTTGATGGTTAGGTTTCATTATCTGGAACTCCAGCTGGTCCACTTGTAGCATTAGCCTTTAAGCTTGAGGAAGGCCGTTTTGGTCAGTTGACATATCTAAGGTGATTGTGGATCTTCTACGAACTGATTTTGTTGCATTATCATGCGTTGTTATTGGACACGGGTACTATTATTTTGCTTCTCAACTAATTATTTCTTACTACATGTCTAGAATCTACGAAGGTGTGATTCGGAAGGGTGACTTCATACAGAATGTAAATACAGGAAAAAAGATCAAAGTAAGACCCAGACTTAATCCCAAGTCCCAGCAAGGACGTTGAAGCTGTAGTTGCCAAATTACCATATTGTTCTTTCAGCACACATGTTTAACAATTGACAATGCCAATATTTTATATTTTGAGGGGCATACTGTATATTGATCTATGAAGAAACGGGAGGGATTTACTTTAATCCAAGAAGAAAAAAAGGTTAAATAGTTCTCCCTCCGTCCCAAGATAAGTGTCGCAAAAAAGTTTGACTCTGTACTAAATCAGCGACACTTACTTTGGGACGGAGGGAGTAATATTCAAAATAGTGTACTACAGTCCTCCTGGCTTTTAACACTGTGTCCTATAGAGCTGTTACAGTTGTGAGTCTGACCAGTCTGGTGAACATACTGCCATGATACAGCAGAAGAAAAAAAAAATGACTTTATGTAACATATTTGTTTTTTGTAATTATATTTAGTATAGTAGTTGCGATATTGCATATTTGTGTTGGTAAACTAAATGTAGATGCGTTGTCATGACATTTCATAACTGCACATCATTTGCCTGGTTTCAAATCTAAATCTGAATATGTTACAGAACATTGGTTCCAACTATCAAAGCCTAAATATTACAGAACATTGATTCCTATTATTTAAGCCTAAATTTTCCATAGAAAATAGTAATCATATCAGGAGAGCAATAGATGCCTTCAATCTGATATATCTTAGATTTGCCTCTACTTTTAATTGTTGGTTGTGGGAATTTCAAAAGGTTTGCCTTCTCTGATCTAAGTGCTGTTCACTGTTTCTCTAGGTTCCACGATTAGTAAGGATGCACTCCAATGAGATGGAGGTAAGTTGCACGTTATGTTAAGTTAACGCTTGAAAAATCAACTGTTTGGATCAACATCGATGGCCATTCTTTACTATAAAATCAATTTGTTGGCTAGTATCTTAATTCTTTGCGATCAATATAGGATATTCAAGAAGCACATGCTGGCCAAATTGTTGCTGTGTTTGGTGTTGATTGCTCGTCAGGTAAATTATTAGCAACGTAATATTCAGAATCTTTTCTGTGCCGTAAATTTTCCAGGTTATGCTACCATCTTTTGGATTTCTTCAGTGCCTTCCCCGCTTTTTGCATCAACAGGTGATACATTTACAGATGGGTCGGTCAAATATACTATGACTTCAATGCATGTCGCTGAACCTGTGATGTCCTTGGCTGTTAACCCGATATCTAAAGATTCTGGAGGACAAGTAACTCATCTGCTGTTTTAAAGATTCACGTGTCATATTTTATATCTTAACTTTGTTGACTAATTAATTACTGTGACATTTCAGTTTTCAAAAGCACTGAATCGATTCCAGAGAGAAGATCCTACTTTCCGTGTAGGTCTGGATCCAGAGAGTGGACAGGTTTGTTCTTCCATCTATTATGTTTGCTTTATTCTATTATTATCATGTATTTTCTAAAGCGTACTTTGGACTTGCAGACAATTATTTCTGGTATGGGTGAGTTGCATTTGGATATCTATGTTGAACGCATCAGGAGAGAGTACAAGGTACACAAACAATTAGTTCAAGGACATACTTGGTTTCCCCGCTTCACTGAAAGCTTGCTATATGAGCTGCACTGTTAACTGTTGAGTAAATCCTTGTCTTGTTTGCTTTATGAGCTAGTTCAGCCATTGCAGCCTATTTTATTTTTTCTTTGTTTCAAGGTGTGTTTGGTTTGGGAACGAAGTGGAATGGAATGTCATGGTTCTATTCCACTGGAATGGGTTGGTTCAGTGTTTCGCTTTTCATTTGAGAGATAGAACGGAATGAATTCAGCAACTCTTGCATAAAAACGGTGAGGTTGCCTCTCACGTGCATATATACAATATGAACATGTACGAAGTATTTTGCCCAAACATGGCATAGCTTTACTCAAACAGACAGAGGACCCATTGTATTTTACTTTGAATTGTACTTCACATTGAATACGTACATTGAGTTGTTTTTCAATCGAGAAATATTGCTCATAGATGGAACCATGCAATATTTGCTAGGCATAAATTAAACACAGCAACGCTCTTGGTGCTGACCTCAAGATAGGAGCGCAAGGAGAGCTCCTGTCCATCCCGCCGACGGAGACCTGATCTGTTAGGGGACGGCGTGCAGGAAGCAGTGGTTGCCGCTGTTGTAGCCGGCGGCGAGGCAGTGGTTGCGTGGGAGAGGTAGCCGTTACAGCCCCCGGAAGGTTAGGTCACCGTCCTCCCCGGCAGTTCAGGTTTCCGCCTCCCCTAGCAGATCAAGTCGCCGCTGCCTGGTCCCTAGCAGATCAAGTCGCCGCCGCCTGGTCCCTAGCAGATCAGGTCTAATCACTGGGGAGAGGAGCAGCCGGCGGCGCGGATTGATGGAGAGGAGCAGCTGGCGGCAGAGTACGAGAGAAGGGAGAAGCGACAGGTTCTCGTGCGAGAGAGGGAGAGGCGATAGGTGAGTGCGAGGCGAGGCAGCGGTCTGTGCCGTTCCATCGATTTGGAGGATGACTCGGTTACGGATCTGGGCCGAATATTCCCTTAGGCTGTGTTCGGTTGACAGGGTTGTGAAGGGGTTTTGGCAGGGATTGAGGTGGATTTAATCCCCTACAAGTCAAAACCCCCTCAAATCCCCTCCAATCGTCTTGACAAAGGGTGTAACCAAACAAGGCCTTAGTGGGAACGAGTCGGTTCCGGTTCTAGCTATGTACCAAACACAAGAATGAGGCCCAAGTACAGGTCGGACCCATTCCATTCCACTTGGTGACTCATACCAAACACACTTGATCTGTTTTATTCTTGACAGCGTGGAAAGTTCATTTGCAGTTTTGGCTTGGCTTGGGCATGGGCTGCAAACAGCTACACAGCCTAATTTTTGCATTCCCATATTGATTAACTTAACTCCTCAAGATACTGTTATATTAGTGTAGGTTTAGTTTTATTCTCATATATTGTCATATCCTTGAACATATGTCATGTACTCATGTACTCTGTCTGTTCTAGGTCAACAGTCTTTAAGGTGGTACTTTGATCATTAATTTCTATAGCATACATTAGTAAATATTTACTGTTGGGAATTAGCAAAAAAATCAAGCATAGTTTTCAGTTATCATGTTATGGGTCAAGATAATTTTGTATATGCTGATGGTCAAAACTTGCTCTGTTTAACTACACTGTAAAATATCATTTAGGAAAGAACAAAGTAGTACTCCCTCCGCTCCATATTGATTAGGTATTGTAAATATTGATATTTTTCTAAAAAATTGGTAAACTTTGTACTTGGCCAAATCTATATATTGGTTCGGTAATGTGTATGTTGATATCTTTTCTCTACATAAGCTTGGTCAAACTTTACATAGTTTGACTTGGACAAAATCTATATGCACTATATTTCATAATGGAGGGAGTAGGAATAGATAAATTGTTCCACCTCTAGGAAACACATTCCATCTATTTAACCGCAGTGTTCTAACTAGTGCAAGACACTAGGTTGGCAACAGCAAGGAGCCGAGGCGGCTGTACAACAACAATAACAGACAGTTAAAACGTTATGCTTCATCAAAACAGATATACGAACTAGAAGTTCTACAATCAGAGTTGAAACAAGCCTTATTTTCCAAGTGAATAGGCATCCAAGTTTTTTGGTCCTCTATCTCTAATTCTTCTTAACACCAATGTAAGTACTTGGCAGCGCTATGGAAATTTAAAAGCGGCAACCTAGGCTGTTCGTCAAGAAGACTGAAAATCACCTCCTTTAGATAGCACTTTTTCCAAATCTTGCTCATCAAGAGAGGTTAGCAAGCTCAAAACACCCACACCAAATGTGGCTGCATTCTGCACACCACTAGGTCTATTTCCATTTGCAAAGTACTAAAGGGAAAACATGATCGGGTGGGGAAGCTTAAAAGTTAGATCTAGAAGTATGAAAGATGGGACTGCATATATGGCTCTTCACTACCACTCCCATAAAAAATGAAAGAAATGAAGAGAAAGCAAGGCTGATGGACGCGATAGGAAGAATGGCAGTTCAGTATCTGCTGGAGCTCCATAGCCAAAGTGCCACTGTGGCCACATGAGAGACCCCATTGCCGTCACATCTGCTCTCTGTCCGTGAAATGTCCAGTCTGGAGTCATGGGTGGACTGGAGCCAGAGTCTTGAATGGAATTAGGGTTGGGTGTTTCTATGTGTTGCTACTGGGCTGAGCCATATTGATGACGTGTCCTGGTGTATTTGTTATAACCCACCAAGAGCAGACATCCCATGTGTTCATGTATCGTGTTCCTACTGAGCACTACATTTCAGAGTTCAGAAATATTGCTGCATGCCTCTTTATTGAGCTTCTTTGATATGCTTCTGTGTTGACAATTTTCATTAAGCGCATGATATTCTTATGATGAATGTTGATGTCTGACTCACTGTACACTTGTATCTGTTGAAATTGAATAGATGTAACATGTTTTAACTCATGTAGGTTGATGCAAAGGTTGGGAAACCTCGTGTGAACTTCCGGGAATCGATCACCCAGCGTGCTGAATTTGATTACTTGCACAAAAAGCAATCGGGCGGTCAAGGCCAATATGGGCGAGTTTGTGGGTGAGTTCATTCAAATTAAATAATTATCCGCAAATTAATTTCCATTATTTGCTTTTATCTCAGTTTTTCCGGTTCCGGGAAGCAATTACTTTGTGATGCATATATATGGGACACCTGCTGTTAATACATGTTTTAGCTGCGTCGTTACTGGATTATTCCTACTCCCTATTCCTACTTGTAAGACGAGTATTGGATGGCGTGGAAAGTGTTGCTGGAGTAGAACAAGGTTGGACCGCACCCTGGCGCTGTAAGTTGCCTCAAGGGAGCCTGGATACCTAGGGCCAGCAAATATCAATGAACGTAGTAATCCAGCCACTTCATATAATGTCATGGAATATATACTTCACCCAAATGGAGAATGCAAGAACACTTATAATATTGTTTTCACCGGTGTGGAAAGCTTCCACCATTATAGAATACTTACCCTTACCTTTTAAAATTTTCAGTTTTGTGATGACATGTTCTCTTTAGTCGTTAATTAGTATAATATCATGGTTTCTTAATTTAGGAATATAGGTTCCACTAAATATCTTTATGATTTGTTGTTAAGGCCACTTCATGCCTATAAATAGAGGCCAGATCCTCTAGTTTTGTAACTCACTCGTGTACATTTTACCTATGAACTGAATTCTCGTTGTTGTGGTTATTATATTGCACTCCTATCTGAAAGTTTTGGATTACACAGCTTACGCTCCTGTGATCACATGTGTATTACAACAGTTGAAGTTATCCCGTATGTTTGTGTTGTCTATTTTTGTGGCAACAGTGCACACAGTTCACTGATATGGGTGTCATGAGTGTGCTGTCAATCTGATATTTCTTCTCTGATCTGGTGTTGAGATTGAGTAGGATCACTTTAGTTAGCCAACTTTTGGAGCTCACAAGGGAAGATATTTCCTTTTGATATCAGTGACCCAAGACCTGTCCTGCAGCACCTCCAGCATGGTCTGCCTCCTCCTGGTCCACCTAAGAACAAGACTGTAGAGTTCGGGAGTGTTCTCGATAACCGCTTTGACCGTCTAGCCATCGAGCTTCCCAAAAAAGTGTGCTCGTCCTGTCGCCAACCACTAACTTGGTCGATGCAGCTCGCACCGCTCATCTTTGGAGAATCGAATGTCAAGCTCTCACGAGCGGCGGAAAGGGTTAGTACCATCCTTGAAATCCAACACACCCTCAGACTGATCATGGTCTTGGACAGCTCATGGATGCTGAGGCCTCCAGACTTCATCAGACGACAAGCCTTGTTCCAGTTGACGTGGCAGTGATTGCCATGTGCGGCTGCTCTGCCAATCCAAAGGAGAACCCCTAACAATCTTATACATCTGCACCTCCTTATAGGCGCCCATCACCTTGATATATTGCGAGAAGTATTTACTGATAAGGAAAATAAGGTAATGATTGGGGAGAGTTACAAAGTGTGTTTTATTTGAAACCTTAGTTGCTATTCATCACTTGCTCCTGATTGCTGATTCGTATTGCCTAGCGCTCTATCATTGACTGTCCCTAGCACAGTCCTTGTTGCTCTTGTTCTTTGCTGCCGTTGTGTTTTAGTGGACTTCATGTGAGAGGAAACTCGATGATGACTGGACAGTTGGCGCTTTCCTGATCTTCTACTTGTTAGACCTTTCAACCTGAGCATTGATAGTTGTGGATGACACTAGGAGAGTTGGGACAATTTTCGTTGGTTTATTTCTCACACAATGCCATGCCAACCTGAGGGGTTGGGGATACATATTTATAGGCTGCTAGCCAGCCAAGGCATATGCTAAGATGCTGCTAAGATGCCAGTCTAAGATGCTAGTCTAAGATGCTAGTCTAAGATGCTAACTGACAGTCCTTGATGGTCAAGAACAGAACTCTATCCTAACAGCCAGTCCTTGATGGTCTAGGACTTTATCCTCCTAACTGCCACAAGGACCATGTGCTGCAGCCCCACAAGGACCCTAGTACACAGACTTATCCATCATTCTCCCCCTAAGTCTTGTACGTCGTCTTGTGGGAGAGTTGAATCATCCCAATCCTGGAGCAAAGTTCGAGGAACTTGACCCTCCCAAGGGGCTTGGTGAGCAGGTCTGCGAGCTGATCCTTGGTGTTGATGTAGCTCGCCTCGATGCTCCCTTCTTCCACACAGCTGCGGATGAAGTGATACCTCAGTCGGATGTGCTTGCTCCGTTCGTGGAACACGGGGTTCTTTGCCAGGGCCAGGGCGGACTTGCTGTCCACCAGGAGCTGCACCGTTCTGGTGTCTTGAACGAGAAGATCAGCAAGCAGTCGAGCAAGCCAGAGCGCCTGAGTACAGGCGGTGGAGGCCGCTATGTACTCAGCCTCACAGCTGGACAGGGCCACCACCTGCTGCTTGACTGATTGC